>NW_028221419.1:123213-196238 GCF_014529385.1 Adiantum capillus-veneris | reverse complement strand
TGCTCAAAATGTGATGTCGTCCAAGTCCAGAGCGAACTCGCTCTTTCCCATTCCGCAAGCACCATTCATTGAATATCGGCTCTCAGAGCAATGGGAAGCTATTGGCCATCTCAACATTGTCGCCAGGGGCATCTTTCCGCTCCAACGCACTCTCGAGGACCTCATCTCTTTCAGGTCGATCATCTTCATCTGGGATAGAACTAACAGAAGCTTCTCCACTGACATCTTCCAAGCCTCAAGCATGTTCCAATGTTTCAGCTGGCTCGACAACCTCTGAGCTCGCGGACACCCTCACCTCCGGGAGCAAGGAGAATGTTACCGTAACTGTTCGGTTCAGACCCCTCAGGTTATCCTATTCACAAATGTGGATCTATGTTGTTGTTTCTTTTTGGGAGATTCATGTTCGACCCAACGACATTTTGTAGAAGTGCACCTTGATGTCTCAATTACGCATCAAAAACACGATGATGTAATATGCACAAGAATGTCTCCAAGGAGAGAACCTCCTCTTGAATGTGCAACAATATACTCTCCTTGCATGTCAGAATACTGTTGTTAATGTTCACGGAAACTTTTTACTCACCATGTCTGCATTGGCTACTGAGAGGAGAAGAACAACAAGTTAGAAAAGGCCAAGAAAAAGATCCATATCTCACCATCTGCGAGTGTCTCAAGCACAAAAACATTCGGAATTGCTTTTTTGGCCATTCCCTCTCTTTCTAAGGTCAGTGCATGGGTAGAACTGAAACAATGTGTGTGACTCTAGCGAGGGATTGTTTGATTCCTGTCGCATTTAGACTTGAAGAACCTTGAATTGCCTCTATCCTGGCTTCTCTTCTTTGGTGAACGTTTTGAGATGTCAAGATCGACATGAGCTTGCACTCACATGCCATGGCAGTCTCGGAAGCATACACCAACAAATTTTCAAAGGGTTAGAAGCATGGCTACATTTGTCCGTCTTTTTTCTAGTTAACCAATTGGGTTAGAAGTGAACCAGGGAAGAAGCTTTCTGATGGCTTCTTACTTGTAGGCAAAGTGTTTGGATTACTTCTGTTATCTCTATGTATCTATGATTTTTTCTTCGGCTGGCTTTGCTATTGGGATCTAGAGATCATATAAGATTACGAAGTCACGTTATGTTCCCCATCTTAAAGCTCTTAACCTTCTCACGGTGATGGCCTGTGGATTTTGTTGCCATTTTTAGTGCACCATCTTTACCAGATTGTGCTCATGTGTAGAATGAGTTCTCTTTGACACTGGTCAACTGCTGCATTCTTAGAGTGTATCCAGTAGTTGCACAGTCCTAAAGTGTTTATGGTAGCTTTTGCTCTGAGTGTATTATCAAATACATTCACTGTGAGATGTAGAGGGGTTGTTAAAGTTATGCATCTCTTCAACACTACTTAATGTACATAGTCATTTGGCTAGGACAAACTTGGTACGAAACTTTCCAAGTGCCTTGTGGCCATTACTTTTTTGACTATTGTAGCCAGCTACAGTGATCTTGCAGTTGGTAGATGGAAGTCGCTCTAACTACGACACCCTGTGGATCAAGGTGTACCAATTGCAGCAGTGTGGACGAAGGTGTATACCTTACACCCGAGCTTCTGGGTATTTGGTAGCTGTGGTTCAGCCAGCTAGACAACCCAAGTATATATTTTGTATGGTTATATCCAGGACTATTGGACAATGGGGATCAGTCTCATCTACCTAGCTTGTCTAGTGTCCGTTTACAGCTAACTGCACTTTACCATGCACCTTGAGCTCTCCACCCCCCTTGTATCTTTGGTGTGGTCCTGGTTTGGATCTGGGTGTGCTGCAGTGCCATACTGGTGTATTGGTCTGGTCTATGTGGAGGGTCTTTTTGCAATGTGTCGTGCAATTGGTTCTGCTTAGTCTTGCATCATAGTAGTTTCTGGGAGATATTTACAGTACTTTGTGCATCTACATGTATCATCCAAAAAACTCTTGATTCCAACATCTGCATAGTCATACTCACAAAAATCATCTGCTGATGTATAAAAGAAGGAAACTTGACAAGAGGTTGTCCTTGCATTAAATTCCCCAACCAACATGATATCTCCCATTCTCGAGAACGCCATAATCATTTTCCATGATCACATATGCCGATTGCCCATTTAGGCTAGCATATTCAAAGGTAGAAGGCGGAAAAAAGCATATGACAACATAAAGAGGACGACAGTCATCTGAAAGTAACAAGGATGACAGTCCTCTATCTGAACTCTAATCCCCATACATTGAGCATGCTTATCCCGTCGTACTATTTGTATAATAGGATGTAACTCCTCCTTGTATACATAGAAACATGGATTGGCGGTTGGGGTCGGGGTCAGGACGTCAAAAGTTAGGGAACAGGGTGGGTGCATAGAATGGCAAAAATAAAAATCATTTTTTTCAAATCTTTTGAGCTAGATGTATGTCACTTAGAGCTAACAAAACTTTGAGCATTGAATTGCACCAAAATAGTCGAGAAACATGACTCATAATGGCCAAATACGCCAGTAAAATATTTATTGTGAATTCAAGTAGAAAAGGAGCTTGAGGCTTTGAGCAGCGAGAGAGTAGAGAGGGAGCTTGAGGATTGAGGCTTGGGGCAATGAGAGTGTAGAGACTAAAGAGGGCACCGAGGCTTGATCAAGCACTTGACACTAGGCACTTGACGAGACTCGAGAGAGAGTTGGATGCTTGGACTTGAAGCTTGAGGAGGCCAAGGCTTAAGCCCTCCTCTTGTAGGCTTTAGAGGCCCCCAAAGGTGCCCCTAAACTTGCCCCAAAGGAATGTTGAGAATAGCCCTCAAAGGGCGTTTGAAAATACCCCCCAAAGTGAGGTTTTTGAAAAGAAATTATGAGGTTATTTCGACGACTCCAGAGTTTGGGGATACGATATCGGCCATTTACGCTCTCTATGAGAGAGTGACTGGTAGAGTTCGCTGCCCAGGCAATATGTCAGAGTGACTGGTAGAGTTCGCTGCCCAGGCAATATGTCAGAGTCTATTGCTAGCACCATTGGTGTTAAGCAAGGATGCCCCCTCTCCCCAACCCTCTTCGGACTCTATGTCGACGATATCTCCGACTACATCCTATGAGCGGGAGGGGTAGGAGCAGACCTAGCAGGTACCACAATCCACATTATGCTATATGCTGAGGACATTGTACTGATTTCAGAGTCACCAGAGGGCTACATAGCCATTCGAGAGCTTTGGATGAGTTTTTACAGACAGGGGACTCATAGCAAATCTTGGGAAAACCAAGGTCATAATCTTCCACACCTCCAAAACAGATCGACGAGAAGCCACATTTACAGCAGCAAGAGGACCAGTAGAGGTGGTCACCTCCTACATCTACTTGGTAGTCACATTCACCAGCAGACAGGGGCCTTTCTCCATGGCACAAGCCGCCACTCACAGACTCACCAGAGGATATGCAACACTGCCATGCTAGAGCAGAGATGCCATCAGGCACACTTTCAGGAGCCCCGCACGAAGGGGTGGCTATTCGACACATTAGTCACTCCAACCTTGATGTAGCGGCATGAGTAGTGTGGGCACCCGGATTGACAGATATCCAATGGGCATGGATTGAGAGACCACAGATCTATATGATTTCTCGCCTGTTTCGACGCAAGGACACAGTGCCGCCGGATATCATCAAGGTAGAGCTTGCCACCCCTCCATGGTAGTAGAGGCACTCTTCCAGACAGTCTGCTTCATCGAGAGAGTGAGAGAGCTCCCGGCCGACAGACTCACACAAGCATTTGAATCAGCTATATAGATATCAGAGGCTGGATACGACAGAGCATGGTACACACAGATTAGAGCATGGTTCGGAGCACACGGCCTTGACCTAAAGAGTTTGCCACCTTCCTAGTATGACCCCGACTCCTCCCAGCTTCATCTCTCACGTAGTGAGAGAAACATACTGATCCTACAGGATCTTTTGCAGCTCTATATCAAACAGACTTGGATCACATTGCCCCTCTGGCGGAAGATGTCACACTACAGAGACCATTTTCTTACTGTACTGAAGGACGGGTTCATACAACGACCACGCTACATGGACACCTACATGCCACACAACTCACGGGTGGCAATTGGTCAGCTCAGAGTTTCATCACACAGACTAGAGACGAGGTGCAGCGAGCTCATGGCATTCCCATGGAGGAGAGAGTGTGTAGAGTATGCACAGAGGAAGTGGAGAGCGAGGAGCATTTTGTTTGTAGGTGCAGAGCTTATGCGGATATCACAGGCCGATACGAGCCCCTATTCAGAGGGCAGCCTACCTTTTGAGATATCATGCACTCTCGAGATTAGAGACAGTTGGGGCGCTACTTTCTAGAGATAGAGAGGCACAAGGACACACTTCTGCAGTCACCTAAAGAGACCCTTTGAGGGGGCGGGGGGAGACGGTCACAGCTTACAGATTTCTTTTAGAGAGCTACACCCCTTCCACTCCTAGACCCATCGAGGGGAGTGACCCTTCAGCATGCTGAGGCGAGCCGGGCCCGACGACACCCGCGGGCTAGCAGAGGCCAAGCCCCACGACTCCACCGCAGACAGATCGAGGAGATCCGGACTCGAGCACATCGAGCTGTTGAGGAGAGACAAGCCCAAATGATGGCTCACCCATAGGCGTTCATCAAGGCAGCCCTTGCTCCCGACCCTCCCATGTACTACATTTTACACCCCCACAGGATGGAGCTAGCTAGATTGATGCATTTGCATGGTTGTACTACCCTTAGCATATAGACATGCACATATCCCTAGTACTAGAGCTCCACCCATCCCCATAGATTTCATCACCCACCAAACATCCTTCTCTCTTTTATTTTGTACCAGTCTGAACTATTTTCTCTTTTCCGATAGGCAGAGGACATGCACACATGTATACTTGATTTGTCTCAAAGGCCGACTTTGGCCTCACATAGACGTTAAAAAGCTTTCTTTCTTTCTTTCTTTCTATGTGTCGTGCTATGTCGCCTTTGTGGCCGGGGAGCTGCAGGGCACACGCGCTGGATCAAGGAGCTGTTGCCATATGTCGGGGGGGAGCCGGAATCCCTCCCCCTTTTTTAATAGTATAGATTGGGATATCTTGGGGCCGGGCCTCCGCAAGGGCTTCTAGCATGTTTTGGACAATGGTGCGATGCCTCAACGCTTGTTGAAGGGGCTGATTTTTCTTAGCCCCAAGGGGGAAGGTGTGTTAGATGATACTCTGCAGTAGAGGCCTATCATGATCCTCAACACAGTGTACAAAGTCTTAGCCAAGGCTTTGAGTTTGAGGATCCAAGCCTTGGGGATCTGATTCATGCTACACAGATTGGATTTGTTAAGGAACGTAGTATCCTTGACAATATTTTCACCTTTTGGGAAGCCACTGCTCTGGCTCGGCTCCTAGTGGAGGATTTGGTGGTTCTCCTTCTCGATTTCGAGAAGGCCTGCGAGCGGGTAGACTGGAGTTTACTTGAGGGGACCATGCTACGTACAGGCTTTGAGGCTGGTTGGATTCAAGGCGTTGTTGCTCCTTATTCCACAGCTTGAAGCTAGGTTTTGATGGCAGGAGGCTGTGGGCTGAGTTTTGAGCTGACTAGATCAGTGCAACAGGGCTGTCCCCTCGCACCTTTCCTTTTTCTTTTTTTTGCAGAGGCCTTTAGCATGTACTTGACAGCTGAGGAGGTTGAGTTGCAGGGTTTAGTCGGGGAGAGGATCCCTTTGATTCTGAGTTTGCTGACGACACTGGTTTGTACTTGCATAGCCAAGAGGCCAGATAGGGCTTGATTTGTCACCTGAACAGCAGACTGCCCCGCTTCTTTTGAGCATTTGGAAGAAGCTTTTATTATGGAGCTCAATGCGTCTCGCTCCAGCTGGGAGGGTAGTGGTGAAAAATCAAGTTCTCTTGGCGACTATGTGGTACATTTCCTCGTTTGGATCTTTTCTAGTTCTTGCATTAGCTAGGTTCAATGGCTGATTAGGAACGAACTGGGTGGGATTGTCAGCCATCCCGGGCCAAGGTGGCTTGCACAGTGATCACCCTCCCTTTGGCAAAAGGGGGGATTAGGCATCCTTGATCCAGTTCATCGGTGTAGAGCACTACTGGTGAAGCTTATTGTTGGTGGACTCCTCCCCGACGCTGAGCAGTGAAAAGAGCTGCTTTTTCATAGGATTGCCAGAGTTCCCCTGGCAGGTGCCGCTTGGGCTCTCGAGACTAGATGGATTTTCACAGAGATGAGGAGGATAGGATTGAGCAAAGGATGAAAGGACCAGTTTGCACGGAGTAGCTTACAAGCCTGGCCTCTCTCAGAGCCAGTCCACTTGTGATGAGAAGTGGGTGAGACAGCCACTTATCTCAAACCCTGCGGTGCACACAGAGCACAGTCATACGTTTGGGCACATGTCCGTGTTTGTCATGGGGCTCCATGGCTGCTGGCCCAGCATGCAGTTTTGGAGAGTGGCAGCATTTTGAAGTTTCCCAAGGGATGTTCAGCTTGAGAGATTGTGCCAGTTCCGAGGTGGACAGACCATGCGAGAGGCTATCTAGGGGGCACTCACTGAGGAGTGGCAGACACCTTTTGAGCATGAGGCTCTGAGCTGGATGGGCGCTTTTACTCAGTTAGAGATTCTGATTGCAGTCAAAGCATGCATAGAGGAGGGCCGATGTCCATACTTTGAGGTTCAGGACGAGGGCAGGCTTCAAAGGGTGGAGTCTTCGTCTCCTCTTGTTGCTAGATGCATCTTTCAGTGGATTCGGGTGATGCAGCTACTTCTTGGGTGCGGCACATCGATCCAGACCCAGTGGATGTTGACTTGGATTGGCGCTTGTGGGTCTGGAGCTCGCCCTCTAGCACAACTACATTGGAATCCTGGTGAGTGGCTTTCGGCATGATCCTTTTGAGCATTTCTTTCTTCCAGTACACAGTCAGACTGGGACGACACATCCTGTCTCGAGGAGGATAGCTATTCCAGCAGCAGCAGAGCACCGGTGATGCCAGGGACTCTCCTAGGATTTCTTGGAGGATTTCTGGACTAGACTGTGGGCCAATTGACAAGGCTTGCAGGATATCTACTTTTCAATGGCTGGTTGCTCACAGGGGATTTGCAGTGGGCAGCTGGTTAGTCTACAGTGGCCTCCCTCCCGCCTGCATTTTCTGTGGACATCATCTAGAGGCACAGTGGCACTGTTTATGGGATCGCCCCTAGGCACAACAGATATAGCTGAGGATTCTACGCCTCTTGGCTCCTCTCACACCGGAGGAGATTTACACCTGGGGAGCAGCAGCTTGGTTGACTTCTCCTAGCCCAGCTATCCTATGAGCCAGTCAGCCAAGACATTTACTTCATCGGGGGGCAGCCTAGACAGTACCCCTCACGGGACTTCACTGTAGTACTTTGGACTCTCGAGAGAGGTGAGATGGGAGCTTCTCAGCAGTCTCCCTTAGTGGTTCATTTGAGAGCTAGATGCCGAGTTTTTGAGGGGCACTCGGCTTGCATTCCCTCCTTCCCTTCCAATACATCTTTCATGTCTTTATCCACATGCAAGAGAGCAAATTCCTCATACCTTGAGTGGGATGAATCAGTTTCCCATGTTGTATCTGCATCCATAGAATTGCTATCGTTTGCTTCCACTTCTTCTTGTGTCTCAAGATCTAGGATTTCCTCTACTTTCACCGCTTCAACCTCGAGCTATATGCTGGAGCCGAGGCCCTCTTTACTCCTAGGCGGGTGCTCTTCACTGACACTACAGGCCTCTTTCCCTCGCCCATTGTATGATATAGCCCTTCACGCTTAGCCGTTGTACACACTAGTAGCGAGGGAGATTCTTCCTTTGCTTTTTCTGTTTTTCTTGGCTCCTCATAGGAGTGATTTGTAGCCCCATGGGGCTTCCTTTCTTTTCTCGTATCTAATGGAAGGATCTCTTTGTCCTTTCAAAAAAAAAGGCTGAAGCATGCTTTGGACTTCTTGTTGATCAAATCCATCTTATGATATTTTACTTCATTTGCTGCCTTGAAATATTCAGTTTTATGTTTCATGACATCTTTTACTCATTTCTTGGTGCAGTTTGAAGGAGATTCAAAGAGGTGATAAGTTGGCCTGGGTTTCAGACGGCGATTCTTTAGTGAGGAGTACTCTATGTTCAGCCACTGCCTATGCTTTTGGTTTGTAATTTGTCAATCCATTTGAGCATTTAGTAGCATTTTTAGGCTTGAAATTGTGTTTACAAAAATAATTGGTAAACTTTGTGAAAATAACTAAGAGTGGACCAGTGTACATCAAACTGAGCCATTTGGCCCGCTTAGATTTATCTATGGGGCCCTTTTCAAACAAGTAATTTTTGTGACATTGCACACAGTAGCAAAAGTGGGACTCTGTTAAATTAGAATATATTGAAAGTGAAGAACTATCTAGCCAAATCACACTATTTGTTTGATTGCTGATTAATATACAGTGGCAATTTGGTCAAGTTATTGGAAGGCCGTGACAGTCAGCTACACCCAAAATTGAAATGTTTAACTGGTTGACACAAGCAGCCATGTCGTGTTAGTGTGGCCATCATCAAGATACAAATGACTAGGCAAAAAAATCCACAGGCACAGGGCAAAGATAAAGAATGCGTTTTCTATGGCAATGTTTAAAGAATCAACTTAGTTATAAATTCTCTCTTTTTCTAAAGGACCCAATACATCTACGGTGAACTTAAAAAATAAGATTTGTTTGTACTTATCTCTACATAATTGGTATTTTTTCAACTGTAAGCTGGCATTGCACTTTCTTCATCTGGATAATTTACTGCTTGTAAATGTTTAATTTCCAGATCGAGTGTTTGGTCCTACAACCACTACTAGGCATGTGTATGAAGTAGCTGCTCAGCATATAGTCAAAGGTGCAATGGAGGGTGTCAATGGTGAGACCTAATGGATTGGCATGGTGATGGTGTGCATGTCACTTGTAATGTGATACAGTCTCAACTTTACAAGAAACTAATAGGGAATTTTTTGAATGAGCTCGTGGTATTTAACAGGTACTGTCTTTGCATATGGCGTTACCAGCAGTGGGAAAACACACACCATGCACGTATGCTCCAGTTTGAAAGAACATTTGAACAATTACTCCAAATGCTATGACAGTATCCAGAGGTGGAGCAATGTACATTGCTGGTTTATAATGCTTGTGTGGTGTTCTTGTTTGCAGGGTGATCAATCTGCACATGGAATCATTCCTCTGGCTATAGAAAATGTTTTCAGTGTCATCCAAGAGGTGTTCATTTTTCTTCAATCTTGTCAGTTGTTATCAGCCTTGCCTTCTGACTTAACCTTAATTACAAGTGTGGCTGATTACAGCCCTCTATTCATTAAACAGACACCAGAGCGGGAATTCCTCCTTCGAGTTTCTTATTTGGAAATTTACAATGAGGTGGGGACTCTAGTTGCTTCATCTTCTTGATCTCGTTTTCCTCATCATCAAAATTGTGCTTTCTGTAGACAAGACTGTTTTCTTTGGATTTTCAGGTTATTAATGACTTATTGGACCCTGGTGGCCAAAACTTGAGAATAAGGGAAGATGCACAGGTTGGTGTAGCTCTGGTGACTTCTCGGATGAGCTTTTGTAAAGTATCACATTACTTCTTTCTTTTAGTTCCCAAAGAGTTGGTGTAATGAGAAGGCTTGTACATCACAATAACCTGCTTGTGGGTTCAAATTCTCTTTACTCCAGGGATGCCAGTCTTTTGTTATTTGGTTGCATTGCCATGGGTCCTTGCCCCTAAACACTCGGAGGGGGTTGTTGCTTTTGTGAATATGGCTCCTATTCATTGCATGGCTAATTAATGGTTTCCATGGAAAATGCCTCATGTTTGGTGTGGGTGTTCCCAATGTTTAGTGGCCTTGCCTGCTGACCAAATTTCATTGCTAATGTTTGGAAGGGCTGACACCCACAACCTTGTGGACATCTGGGTGTATTAATGTCTTTCTTTGAAAAAATAATGGACTCTATGCTTCAGCTGCATTGATTTAAGTCCATAATTGCGTCGTCAGGGTGCTTATGTTGAGGGGCTTAAAGAGGAGGTTGTTCTTTCTCCGGCTCATTGTCTTTCTCTGATTGCAACAGGTGAAGGTAATATTCTTTTAAGCGTTTTTCTTTTTAAGGATTTGAATTCAAATTGAGCTGAGTCAAATCCATTTCTCAAAATTAGTTTGAAACTAGTGACCTTTAGTTTTAGATTTGTTGGTTGTTTACTTTAATATTATAAGCGTAAATTTCCAACCTTGCTTCAGAGTTATCCTCTCTGCCTGTTTTCTTACTTCTAATGGTGAACTCCTTATTGTGTTGGAATGTGGATCTTTTATTCATGTAGAGCATCGGCATGTTGGCTCGAACAACTTCAACCTCTTGAGCAGTCGTAGCCATACAATCTTTACCTTGGTAGGCAAGTAGGAAAATTATACTCGCTGTGTTCGTTTTTTCTAAGTTGAAGCCAAAGTAGATCAAATATGCCTAATGGCCCAAAACGTCATGGAAGAAGATTGAATGTTGTTTTCCAAATTTTTAGACAATTGAGAGCAGTTCTGGAGAAGATGACAACAATGAAGAAGTCACTCTTTCACAGCTGGTCAGTCTTCAGCACTTTCAATTTGTTTGTCTTGTAGTGATTTTCTGGGCTCTTTCATCATTGGCAGGTCTGTGTACTGCTGCACATTGAAATTACCACTTACTACTTATCCTTCTGTTAACCATTGACAGAATCTTATTGATTTAGCTGGTTCGGAGAGCTCCAAGACAGAAACAACAGGATTGAGACGCAAAGAAGGAGCATACATTAACAAAAGTTTACTTACCTTGGGAACAGTAAGCCTTTCATTCAAATGTATAATATCAAGCTTGTTTTGCCAAATTACTCACCTTGCACGCACTTTTTTTCCCCCAAGAAAACGATCCTTCCATTAGTTAAGAAAACTGCCCAATGGGCTACAATTTGCCCCTGCTAGAGAGGGCTACATCAACATGTGGGGAGACTCTCCCAATGAAAAGACAAGATTTGTACAATGGTGGCTAAATCAGGAAATGGGAGAAGGAAACAACCACACTGGTGGCCGGTACTGCCATCTAGGCGTGCCATGAAAAATGGTGAAGAAGGGCCTTGGGCGCCAAAGTCGCAAGAAGGCCTTGTGGCACGCTCGCATGCGGTCGGAGCTGCCCTGGAGTCTCTCAAACTGGCCATGAAGTGTGTGGATCAGCTTTAGCCAAATGTCATAGACAGTCTTTGCTAGTGGGACGGGTTGAGCCTTGAAAATGCGGAAACAACGGGCTCGCTAGATGAACCATAGTGTCAGGCTGCAGATGAGCTCCCAACACCACTCTCTATCTCTGCTCCACTCCTGAGCGACTAACTCTGTGGTTGGCTGGAGTGTAGGCCGGCCCTCCTAGATCACAATCATCCTGTTGATTGCAGCCATCTCAAAACGAAGTGCTGGGCCTGTGAGTGTGACCAAACACCTTAAGTGTATTGGATGGCTGTAGAGAGTGCAGTTGCATCAGCCGAAGAATCCAAAGCCAAACCTGCTATGCCATGGAGCAATTCCATAGACAGTGAGGCTGAGTCTCAAGCCGGTGGGCAGAGAGGGCACATACTGTCAAGAGGCGAGGCGCTGTGAGCCAACCAATTCCCGCTGACTGCAGTAGCTCGATGTGCAACTAGTGCTGCTCAAGGCCACCCTGTAGCTGCTCCCAAGACCAAAGCAGGCTTGCAGTAAAGCGGTCCTCCCATCTCCTGCTGTCCGGTGCAGCGGAATTGAAGTGGTGAAGATCTAGGTTTTACACTTCCACAAATCTTTTACTTGATTTCCTTGCGTTAGTGATTGCTTTTAGCTTGAATTATGGTTCCTTTTACTTTCCCTGAAGAGAGGGGATGAAAGAGAGCGGTAGAGAGAGAGAGAGAAAGAAAGAAAGAGAGAGAGATCTATGTGAGGCCGAAATGAGACAAATCAAGTATACATGTGGGTATGTTTTCCATCTATCAAAAAAGACAAAACAATCCAACTGATACAAAGTAAAGAGAAAACCTTGGTGTATGATCGGACCTATGGGGGGTGGGGGGCGTGGATGGAGCTCTAGTACTAGGGATGTGTGCATGTCTATATGCTTAAGGTAGTATAACCATGTAGATGCGTCAAGCTAGGTAGCTCCATCCTGTGTTAATAGGGGGGTGTAGAATGCGGTACATGGGAGGATTGAGAGCAAGGGTTGCTCGAATGAATGCAACTGGGTGAGCCATCATCTGGGCTCGTCTCTCCTCAGCAGCTCGGCGCTTGCGATTCTGGATCTCCTCGATCTGTTTGTGGTGGAGTCATGGGGCCCGGCATTTGTGACACGCGAACGTCGTCTGGCCCGGCTCATCTCAGCCTGCTCGAGAGTCACCCCCCTCGGTGGATCGGTGAGAGAGGGAGGTGTTGTCCTCGGGAAAAATTCTGTAAGTTGTGATTGTATCCCCCCCGCCTTTGTCTGTGTATATGGTTGCAAAAGTGTATCTCTAGCAGGTAGCGCCCCAACTGTCTCTGATCTCGAGAGTGCATGATCTCGCAGAGGGTAGGTTTCCCTTTGAATAATGACTTGTATCTGCCTCTAATATCATCATAGGCTCTGCATCCGCAAACAAAATGCTCCTTGCTCTCCACCTCCTCTCTGCATACGCGACAGACTATCTCCTCCCTGGGAATGTCACGAGCTCGCCCCACCTCTATCTCTAGCCTGTGTGGTGTGTAGGTGTCCATATATTGTGGTCACTGTATGAACCCATCCTCGAGTATGGTAGGGAAATGATCTCTGTAGTGTGACATCTTCCGCTGAAGGGGAGATGTTGTTATGTCCCGCTTATAGGAGAGGGGATCTCTGTAGTGTGAACCTGGCCAATGTGGCTGGCCATTATTATAAAAGGAAGGCCAAGGCTTCGTTTGTAGTTATTGATCCCCATTGGCAGAGTGCTAGTGGTTAGCCCGTGAGGCTAGGAGTGCGGGAGGTCACCTCGAGGAGGTGATGCCGGGTGGTATGGGACGCTCGGTCTTACAGGTGCATGCTTACGTCCTCGGACGTTGGCCCCAACATGGGGGTGCTACCGGATGGTGGCTATGGTCAGGTGGTTTGTCTGACGCGTGTCTGAAGGCGGTCCGTGTAGTCGGGAGAGCCTCTCCGTGTGTTCGTTTCATGGCATCAGAGCCGGCTTGGCAGCAGGAAGGACCACGTGCACACCTATGGATCGGTTCGAGTCTGATAACCTCAATTTTGAGTAATTTTAATGACTAATTGTTGAAATTGTTTATTTTACTTCTTATAAGCATGTGTGCCGGTGAAAATTATTGCTCTATCACTGATTTTTGATAAAAATCAGCAAGCCAACAAGAGGAAATGCTGAAAATTGCAAGCTTTTTATTGAATTTGCTGATTTTTGATGAAAATCAGTGAATTTCTCATTAAATTACTGATTTTAGACTAAAATTCAGCATATAGTATCTTCTTTAATCTTTCTCTGTAACCTCCTTTTTCTCTGTGCGAAGCGCAGAGAGAGAGAGAGAGAGAGAGAGAGAGAGAGAGAGAGAGAGAGAGAGAGAGAGCTACCTCCTTCTGTAGCGTGAGCTCTTGCGCAGGGAAAGAATCAAACAGGAAAAAAAACTCAGACCTAGAAGGAAAGTTGGAGCCAGCGTGGCTTTTTTCTGCGTGCCAGGCACAAGCTGGCACACGCCCATATCGTTTTCTCTCTCCCTCCATGCATCACTGCCTTCATCCATTTCTCATGTTAGAGCCTTGTGTTGGAGATTTTTCTTACACTACCCACTTTCTTTCGTTGATTTTTTTAGAAAAGAGTCCCTCTTTTAAAAGTTTTTCATGTGGCCATTACATTTGTTTTTTTTTTTTATAGCCAAAGTCTGAAACCTGCACATTAATGAAAAAGTCACTTTCAGAGACCTTAAAAGTTTGCAAGAAATTCACTTTTAAGCCTCTTGCTTCTCTCTCGAGTGTCCTCTCTCCCATCTGCTCGTGCTCATACTCTCTTGCCATCACCTGCTTGCCTCCAGACGGTCACACCGACGTGTAGAGCTCTCAGAGTTCGACTCTTCGCGACCAAAAAGTGCAGAAAAGGCCCATTTCGCGTGAAATTCCCTGTTTTTCACCAGATTTTGCCATGGATTCCTCTAGCTCAAATGCACAGTGTGACGACGCACCAAGTAACATTCAAATCCCGTTCATGCATGGTCTTTACACATGGGTCACAAACACTTTCCAGAGCCTCGACCAACGTATTTCCGCTCTGGGAAAAGCGAATGTTCAAACGAACATTGCTTGACTTCTCTTGAAGGGGCCGTGCAAGGGTCTTATGCTCGGCTTACTGCTTTGGAAAATACGGCTCAATCGACGACTGTGCGTATTTTCGAAAACGATACTCATCTTCAACAATTGCGGACGTAGATTGCTGCTTTTGGGCGCTCACAGGGTGGTCCTATTGCCACGATTCCATTCAAAACCACAAATTGCTCAAGGGAAGAGAAGGAATGTATGGAACTGGTCGTAAATAATTGGCTGCACCAGTGGACCACATATTTTAATCTCCATGGGAAGCAAGATGAACGGAGGATTCAGGTGATTCTTCTTTATCTGCATAGTTAGGCGCTTACTTGGTGGCGCGTCATGACAGACAAGCCTACGACGTGGGCTGACTTTTATGTGAAATTGAATAAGGATAACACCATTATGAATCCTTTGAAAGCTTACGCAAAATTACGGAGTCTTTCGATGAAGACTCAGTCTCTGTCTTTCGATAAATACACGATAGCTCTCAAGGAAGCGCTCACCTTTTGCAAGCTGGACTCTACTCATACTGTGCACATGTACCCGTTGGGATTACATGAGGACTACGGTTGGGCCTTATTCAAAGACAAAGCCTCGACTGACCTCGAGGATGCGGTGGCAAAGGCCAGGATGTTCCATTGAACAAATGGGGCGAACTATGAGAAGAAAAGAAGTTCAGACCACCAATCCGGCGAGGGCACTTCGAGGAAGCGACTTTGATTCCTGAAAAGGTCCAAGTCAAAGTCATTGTCGAGGTTTTCTCTGCATAAGAAGAAAGCCAGGAATGCTGTGGTTGCTAATGCAGTAAAGAAGGGGGACCTACCTTGGGTGTGGCCAGACGGGCCACCAAATCAAAGATTGCCTCAAAAGAAGACGAAGAAATCGCAGAGTTGTCCTTCAGTTCAGATTCACGAGATCTCAAGTAACTTTGATGTTATTCAAGTTGAAATCCATCACTTAGCGCATAGTTCATGCACTAATTGTACTTTCAACACCAAAGTGTTTGATAAGCACGATCTTCTTTGTTTCCCCGGGAAGATCAATGGTCATGACGTGACCGTACTCCTTGATAATGGAAGCTCACACAATTTTGTGGATGCAAAATTGGTACAGGACTTGCACTTGCAGACGCGAGACAGTGACCAGAGTATCGCGTGAAGATGGCTCGTGGCGAGGATATGTATGGAATCAGATGGTTCCAGATTTGACGCTCAAGCTAGCTAATCAGAAAGAGAACTTGGATTTCCACATCATGCGCTTGGACAGAGCATATATTATTTTAGGAATTCCATGGTTTTATGATAAACAAGACACATTGTATATAGACTATGTACATCACTCTCTTGTTTTTGTTAAACAGGATGCCTCATGTATCTATTTTGCTTTGCTATCAGATTACCGTAAATAATGGTTTTGCAATACCAATTGTTACTGCTTTGGAAATATTCAAAGATACTTTTGATGTTGACTTTATCAACGTGTACATCTACTTGGTTTGATTCATTAGTGCTTGGTGCTTCTGTCACTAAATTTCGTAAAAATGTTTCATATTCTTCTGTTGAACTTCGGGATTCGGACAAATCCAACCTGATTCGAGAAATCATGACTGATTTCAAGGACGTTTTTTCTGATGATCTACCTCCTGGCCTGCCGTCTACGAGAGGAGTATATCATGCCATTGAGTTGGTGGCTGGTAGTAAAGCAACCCTATCGGTTTAGTAAAACCGAGGAGGATGAGATTCAGCGGCAGCTGAAAGATTATCTCGACAAGGGTTTTGTTCGGCCAAGTAAATCCCCGTGGGGAGCATTTGTGCTACTTTCTCGAAAAAAGGATAACTCTGCGCGCCTTTGCGTGGATTACAAGCGGTTAAATAAGCTCACTGTGAAGAATAAGTATCCGCTCCCGCGTATGGACGATCTGATAGATCGACTCCATGGAGCACTGTATTATACAAAGATAGACCTGCGATCAGGCTATCACCAGACGGATCAAATTGGAAGATGTTCCCAAGACGGGTTTCCATACACATTATGGTCACTATGAATTTATTGATCTTACCTTTTGGTTTGACCAATGCTCCAGCTACGTTTCAACAGATGATGAATGATCTGCTGAGGCCGTTTCTAGAAAACTTTGTTGCTGTATTTCTCGATGACATCTTGATCTACAACCGAACTTGGTTTGAGCATTTAGCGCATATACGTGTTGTTCTGGAAATACTGACAACTGAGAAGCTTTATGCTAAGGCTTCCAAGTGTGAATTCTTCAAGAAAGAGCTTCTATATTTGGGTCATATCATTACTCGCGATGGAATTCGCGTTGACCTTGAAAAGTGGATTAAGTGAGAAATTGGTCTATTTTGAAGAATGTGTGCCAAATAAAGTCATTTTTAGGCTTTACATGATTCTTTCGCAAATTTATCAAGAATTACTCTAAAGTTGCTGCTCCGCTCATTCACCTTTTAAAAGGAGGGGTGAAAGAACCGAAGATTTCGGGAAGCACCTCACCGTAAAGATAATCCCTCTGTTGTGTGGAATGAGTGTCTCGACGAGAGCTTCAAGACATTAAAGCACTTGGTGACTACTATACCAAGGTTGCATATTGTGGATCCTAGCAAACCGTTTGTGGTTGAAACAATGTTAGCGATTATGCGACTGGTGCAGCTTGTATCAGGATGGGCGTCTTGTTGTGTTTGAAAGTAAGAAACTTTTCGACGTTGAAATGTGTTATCCAACATATGAGAAGGAGCTTTACGCCGTAGTCCACACCTTGAGGAAGTTGCGGCACCACTTGTATAGCTCTATATTTGTTGCATGGACATACCATTACTCCTTGCGCTATGTCTGTGATCAGGGTAATCCTAGAGGCTGGAAGGCTAGATGGGTTGAACTTATGCAAGAGTTTGAGTTAGAGATCCGTTACAGAAAAGGATCTAGCAATTGAGTTGCTGATGCACTTAGCCGGATTCGTGAAGTTAATGCCTTGTCTATGGCTGAAATCTCCACGGATTTCTATTTCTCTGTCCAAGGGCTATGTCGTTCCGATAGCTATTTGGCAAGATATGGAACAAGGTCGAAGTGGGGCATGACTCGTGTATAGGCTTGGGTGGTCCGGAGACCCAAGTGAGTCGTCCTGGAGAGACGAGACAACGACAATATTCCATTAGAGGTGGACTATTGTTTAGCGTGCCGAAAATCGATGAGGTTCGACAAAGGATTTTGTTCGAATGCCATGATATTCCTAGCGTTGGGTACCCATGCATCGAGAGAACTTTGGGTCAAACGATATTTCTATTGGCCAAGGATGTGCTCTTACATAGAGAGCTATGTGAAGAGATGCACTCAGTGTTAGGTCAATAAGGCAGAGCGCCTTAGGAAAGCTGGCTTGCTACATCCATTTGAAATCCCAGACGCCAAGTGGCAGAGTATTTCTATGGATTTCATCGTTGATTTTCCAAATACTAGTTGGAGCAATGATGCCATTTGGGTAGTGGTCGATAGACTCACAAAAATAGCGAAGTTTATACTAACAAAGTCAACAGTAAAAAGCCATGAGTTGGCGGTTTTATTTGTCGATCTACTTTACAAGCTGTATGGTCTGCTAGAGGATATTGTCAGTGATCGAGATACCAAGTTCACTGGGCGATTTTGGCAAGATGTGGTTGCTCACCTTCGAACGAAGTTGAGTATGTCGTCCTCTAATCATCCTGAGTCTGACGGACAAACTGAGAGGATGAATCAGACGTTAGAGGACATGTTGAGCGCTTATGTCTCCAACTGGCAGTCTGATTGGGAAAGGTATCTTCCACAATTAGAATGTGCTTACAATAGTAGCAAGCATTCTGCTACTGGATTTAGCCCATTCATGTTGATGTATGGATTTGAGCCTAAATCCCCTATTACTATTGGCTTAGAGAAAGTCAAGGATCGCTAGGCTCGAGATTTCTTGTATGATATGCAGGAAATGCTCTAATTGGTCAAGGATAGCATAAGGACAGCTTGTGATCGAGCCACTACTTATGCTAACAAAAGAGATCTCCAAGGACTCTAGATGTGGGACAATGGGTCTAACTAAAGATACCCAAGGATTCCAAGACTATGCAAACTAGAAAGCATTATAAGCTTTTAGCTAGATATTGTGGTCCGTTCTTGATTATAAAGAAAATTGGCCAGGTTGCCTATAAACCACCTCTTCCTCCCGATGTTAGTTTACAGCCACAATGTTTCATGTCAGCCGCCTTAAAGAAAAATAAGGTGAAGCCGACGTTGTTGTGCCTATACAAAAAAATGTACTGACAAGATATGCAAACTGAGTATATTTCTCGAGAAAGGGGGGAAGTATGTTATGTCCCGCTTACAAGAGAGGGGATCTAGCCTAGATGCCGTCGGGATGGACGTCCAATGTCTAGGCGGATATAGTGTGAACTCGGCCAGTGTGGCCGCCGGCCGGCCATTATTATAAAAGGGAGGCGTAGGCCTAATTTGTAGTTTGTCGATCCCCTTTTGCAGAGTGCCAGTGGTTAGCCCATTAGGCTAGGAGTGCGCGAGGTTACGTCGTGGAGGTGAGGCCGGATGGTATGGGACGCTCGGCTCCACAGGTACACGCGTACGTCCTCGAACGTTGGCCCCAGCACGGGTGTGCTATCAGATGGTGGCTATGGTTGGGTGGTTTGTCTAACGCATGTTTGTAGGCGGAGGCGGTCCGTGTAGCTGGGAGATCCTCTCCGCGTGTTCGTTTCTGATGTGATCCAAGTCTGCCTGCTGCTAGAGATCTTGTTGGAGCACTATGTTTCTCTCACTACATGAGATGAACTTGGGGTGAGCTAGGGTCATATTGGATCGGGTGCAAGCTCTCAAGATCAAGGCCATGTGCTCCAAACCATGCTCTGACTTGGTTGTACCAAGCTCTGTCATATCTAGACTTTGCTATCTGTATGGCCTCCTCGAATGCTCGGCGTGTGAGTCTGTTAGCCGGGAGCTCTCTCACTCTCTGGATAAAGCAGATCGTTTGAAAGAGTGCCTCCACAACCATGGGGGAGTAGCAAGCTCTGCCCCCCCGATGATGTCTTGGGGCATTGTGTGCTTGCCTCGAAACAAGCGGGAGATCATATATACTTGTGGTCTCTCAACCCGTACCCACTGGCTATTTGTCAACGCGGCTGCCCACACTACTGCAGCATACAAGAGGGCTATGGTGACTAATGTGTCATAAAGCCACCCCTTTGTGTGGGGCTCTTGAAAGTGTGCTTGATGACATCTCCACTCTTAACCTGGCTAGAGCTGCATATCCACCGGTGAGTTTGTTAGTGGCAGCCTAAACCATGGAGAAGGGGCCCTGTCTACTAGTGAAGGTGACTCCAAGATAGACATAGGAGGTGACCACCTCAACTGTACCTCCTGCTGCTGTAAATGTGGCTGCTCGTTGGACTGACCTAGAGGTGTGAAAGATCATGACCTTGGTCTTCCCAAGGTTCACTGTCAGTCCTTTGTGTACAAAACTCATCCAAAGGCACTCAAATGGCTTTGTAGACCTTCTGATGACTCTGAAATCAAAACAATGTCATCGGTATATAGCATAATGTGGACTTGATACTTGCTAGGTCAGCTCCTGTACCTCACGCTCGTAAGATGTAGTCGAAGATCTTGTTGATGTAGAATCCAAAGAGGGTTGGGGAGAGGAGGCATCCTTGCTTAACACCAATGGTGCTAGTGATGGACTTTGACAGGCCGCTTGGACAACGGACTCTCCCAGTCACTCTCCCATAGAGAAAGTAGATGGCCCATATCATCTCTGATGGTATCCCTAGACTCTGAAGTCGCTGAAAGAGCCTCTCTCGTGGAACGGTGTCAAACGCTTTGCGGAAGTCCACAAAGCAGCAATATAGCTTCTTCTTCTGCACCTTTGCCCCATCAATGAGGCAAAGATGTGGTCGATGATGGAGAAGGTCCGTGTGAACCTTGCCTGGCCAGGAGCGCGTAGGCCCTCAGCGTCTCCACATGAATTGAGCTGAGCCTCAAGTACTGCCCCATAAAGTTTGGCCATTATATGGCCAATCATAATAGTCCTGTAATTCCTTGGGTCCAAAGTTTCCCCAGATTTGTGGATTGGCACATTGGTGTGCGGAGTCCACTCGTCTGGGAAGCCCTCCCCGATAGCCCGGTTGAAAACACGTGCAATCAATGGGGCTATAGTGGCGGCTGCGTAAATGAGGTGCTCACTTTGTAATCCTGTGTGATCTGGGGACTGGTGGTGCTACAGGCGGTGGATGGCATTCTTGACTATCTTTGGTGTGAGGAAAGAAGAGCTCATGGGTCGAGGTTCGGGTGGTTGTGGAATTGGAGGCTGGTTTGGTACCTCATAGTGCCTCTTTGCATAATCGTGCCATACCTGTGGGTCCTCAATAGGAGTAGTCAGGCGTTGCTCTCGAAGGGTTCGCCATGCTGTGGCATTGTCCATGCTCATGAATCAGCGGTATAGCTCTAGCTCCTGTGCCTTCTCAACAGCTTGCCGCTTTCGGTGTGTGAGTATCTAGCGTCTGCCTTCTCGAGTGTTTGGCTTCTCGATTAGTGATCTCCCCAAGGGTCCGCTGCGCACGTAGCCAGCGGTAAAGGTCTCTGCACTCATCATCATGCTAGCTTTTCAGTGGTATAGTCCCTGGGGGCGGCGAGGGGGGGGGTGTTGGCTGTGTGTGTGGTGTGTGGGGGAGAGAGAGAGAGAGAGAGAGAGAGAGAGAGAGAGAGAGAGAGAGAGAGAGAGAGAGAGAGAGAGAGAGAGAGAGAGAGAGAGAAATGAAATGAAATATTATATTAACGTCTTTGAAAGGCCAAAATGACCTATGAGACCAAACTGATACAATTTTGATGGATCTAATACAATGTTTGGGTACAGAATAAAATGAAGTAAAATAAACAAAGTTACTCGGAACGGGAACGGGAACGGGGGCCTCCGGAACGGCTCCCCCCCCACAAAGGATAAATGATGTATCCTTCAGACTGAAGTTGCCAGATACTTAGAACATTCACAATGCCTTTTATGTGAGTCTATTGAAACCTTTCAAGGGTAAAATGTAAGTCGACAAGGAGCCTGAGGAGCAACCTGAAGTAGAAAAGAGCGAGGAGATACTCGTTCCCAAACAGATTCTGGGTCACAAGGCGAAAGGTAAAGTGATACGGCAGTAGTGAAATTCAAGAACTTTCCGGCATTGGATGCGAAGTGGATGGAGGAGGACCTAACAGATAGTCGTGAATTGGAACTTTACCTTGAGATTTTTGGTCTAGCTTCGACTATTCCGAGAGATCCCGTAAATCAGCATGGTTTAATCTGGTGCAGTCGAGACTGCACAAGAGGGGAGTCACTCCGCTCCTTTGTCACAAGTTACCCAGATGGAATAAAGTCATTGATTTTCCTTTGGATTTTAGGGACACTGATGGGCTGACAGTATTCTGCTGGATGGCTTTATGAAAGAAGTACTTCGACATGGGAATTCCCGAAAATGAATCTAATTTTATGTGTGCTCACTCATGTGATTGTGTTTGAGTGAACGATTTGAAAGACGAAATGGTTGCATCATTTTGGTCTTGAGATTCTATGGACATGATTGCAGTAAGAATTAGTTAATCCGACATCAGTGAGGTCCGGTGTGGATCTAGATGCGATTGCTAAGCATGTTGCTGAGAGATCATGGTCCTAGATCTCGATGGAATTTATGTGATTTGATTTGAATGTGATTTGATGTTTAATGATTGTCATCTTTGTGCAAGTGCTGGATTTGTGTCGTCTAGTGCGTTGGTACTTAGAGTCAATGTCTACTGAACTATTGAACTGGTTTATGGCTTATGTCTGATTTTGCAGGAGTAATCGAGGGCGATTACAATTCTTTCAAGAGGGGGTATGTCACAAAATGATGACGTGGCATGTCCACCCAGAAACTGACAAGATTTAAAGTTATAAGTTGTTCCAACTTATTGGCTCCCGTACGATGGGGCCCTAGAGGACACAAGGAAAATTAACTAGGGAATTGCGTGAAGGCTGTTGACGTGTCAGGTCGTACGGACAGCCCCCACGCTTTATGCTCACTGCTGACGTGGCAGGACTGTACAAATTTTTCGTAAATTGCATTGCTGTGCTGACGTGGTAGGCTGTACGGATTTTTGGAAATTACACTGGTTGCTTTTGGGAGTCCCTAGCGTTAGCTTTTGAGAGCAGATGCTTTTGGGTTTAGTGCTTTTGAACTGAATGCTTTTGGGGCTCTGCTTTTGACCACCTCTTGTAAGTTTATAAGAGCCCATAGGGCCTCACTTTGCATAGCATCTGGACGCAGAGTTTGAGAGCAGAGGTCCCTTGGGAGTTGTACTTTGCAATGATTAATGAAAAAGAAATACAAAAGGGACGCATGACGTAGGGGCCAATACCTCTGGGCAAGGAACTACGCCGGGCCGTGTCGACTCTCTCTCTCTCTCTCTCTCTCTCTCTCTCTCTCTCATACACACTTTATTAAAGATCAGGGATTTTGAAGTTTCTATTTGTGTGATGCTATTGATTTCTTGCTTGGAGTGTCCAAGCCTGTTACAGCTGCTGCACCCGACCATGTTACTGTTGCTGCTGCGTCCGTTGTCTGATTCGCCCCTTGAGCCTGCCATGCCAACGGCTGCTGCTGCTATTGCACCCACCCTACTAATGTTTTGGCAATCCTTTCGCCCCCCTACACACACACACACCCCACACACACTCATATGCCTTCCCTATAAGTGTACCACATTGAAGAAACACCCGGTGACCAAACTTGATAAGGCGGCGCACAAAATTACAGACACCATCAACGTCATCATCAACCGGCTATCCAAGCTTCAGAAAGAGGTCGAAGCCAAAGTTACCCTGAACGGGAACAAGAACGGGAACGGGGGTCCCCCCAAACCCCCCCCGAACAGGAACGAGGGCCGGAATGGTAAGCTTAAAATATGCTTAAATTAGGTTGGATTTAACCTATGTGTTAGTAGAGAGCCATACACACCCATTAGTCAAGTAGAGTCCTATTTAGGCATGATTTGCAATGATTCTTCAGTCTTAAGGCTTACACGTGATTGTTCACTACACACAATACATGAAGCTTCTTGATTCTTCATTGAAAGAACATTAACTCAAAGTTTAATAGAGTCCAGAATCCACACAAAAGCTTGGAGCAAAAAGATGATAGATGATAGATTATAAAGATGGCTTACAAGGACAACCAAGGCACTACAAAAAGACATGTAGAGGCTAGAGTGCTAAATAACAACTGTAAGAGTCACTAGGTGACATGTCAAGACTCAATCACTCATGTGGTAGTGCAATACAAAAAGGGGGCAAAGCCAGCGGCAACAAAGGAAACAAATATCAAAAACCAATGAGCAATGAGTCATGACTCATGCCTGATGTTCACCTTGGGTAGGGGCAGAAGAGCATCCCACCTCCCGATCTGTAGTGGAGTCCTGGACGTCGTGAATATCATCCCAATCCTCCTGCATAGGCTCATCCTCATGCGTAGATCCTCTTGTCTCTCCAAGCACCTCTGTCTCTGCTTCCATCTCCCATTGTAGAAAAGGATCTGTCACTTTGGATGCGGACTTGCAAAGCATTCTTAAGTTTGCACTGACAAAAACAAGGTCATTTGCTTTTTCCACAACAAGTCGGTTTCTCTTTCTAGATGCAATGTGGCCATATACACTCCACATTGCTCCAAGCAAGAGGAGCTAACCGCTTAGCTGAGAATGCGGACGGCAAGTCACTGATGATCGGGACCACCATCTGAACCATTTTCTTGTCACCACAAGAGGGAGGAAATCTTGGTGCGATCAATTTGGGCATCGGCTGTCCTAAATGATCCTCGCATATCCCTGTAAAATGAAAGCTGATCCTTGATTTTGCGTTGCATGTCACGATCAGGGTGAAGCTTCTTCAAGATGGTGTTCTAATGTGTGTTACCTCCGAATCATGCTCCTATCCTGCACCCTGGAACTTTGGGTCCAATACAAAAGCTGCACCATGAAGAGGTGAACTATAGGCATTCCACCTGCTACTGCAAAGCTCTTTGATTTCTTCGAGCCTATCTGGGTCCTTTTCATGATCTTCAAGCGCCTCGACCATGCTATCCATTGCTTCATAGACCTTGCCAATGCAAGGTTGCATACCATCCATCACTCTAAGCAAGTGGATCACTGGTTTTACCATTTTGTCAATAGTCTTTAGAGACTCCCAAAACTCAGGATCCTCTACCTTCCCCTGTATAAATGATCCCTGCGATTGTACTTGCATGGGAAGTCTCAGCAAACTCTGAACTGATGAAGAGCTGCTGCAGTGCACTCTGACATTCTTCAAAGCGGCTTACCGTTAGATAGTTGTAGGCAAAGCGGGTCTCACAATACTTTAGAAGCACTTTGCCCCCCGACCGCTTCAAGAACTCGGCTGGAAGTATGTTCTGGTTGTTGATGAAAGCAATCACCTTCGACGTGGATGCAATGAGAGGGTCTATCCAAGGTAGTTTGCCGAAATCCTTCAAGAGTTGTTAAGGCAATGTGCCATGCATAAGGACACCGTGTTGTGAGGATAAGCGCCATCCAAAATAGCTCCGGCTGCCCTGTTTCATGCCTTCCCATCGGTGACTAGGCCTATCACAAGGTCCAACCCAATGGTCTCTACGGCGGAGGCCCACTCGCCCGCAAGAACATCTGGTGATTTTCCTGTCTCCGTGGCGTCACGTGAGTGTTCAAATACATCTTCCCTTTGGAATAGGCAACAATGCCATGGATGGACCTCCTCCTAGTCTCGCTCCATCTATCCGCAATGAGGGTCATGCCATACTTCGTCCATTGCCTCTTCATGTTGAGGGTTGCCATCTCCACAACGGCCTTCTCTCTATCGAGTAGAGTAGTACGGAGGGCCTCAGACTAGGGTGGCACGTAGCGTGCCTCATACTCTCCAATCCTTGTGCACATGGTCTTGAAGTACTCCGACCTAGACAATGCACACAAAAGGTATTAGTATTTACTATTTAGACGAGAATGAGAATCGAGATGATTGATTGTATGAAAATGATAGTAAGTTTTATCGAGCCTTTATGAAGGGGATGTGATCATGATAGAAAAAGCGGGCAACACTTGCATCCACATCCTCCTTCCTTTTTGGATCCCAAGTGGTATGTAGGGTGCGTTGGTGAGATTTGGTAGTGGAGACCGAAGTAGTATTAGGCATTGAAAATGCCGATCGAAATGATGTCGCCGCCGTCTCCATCGTTGCCGCATTACTATCACCACCAATCGATGAAAAGGTGTAGAAGAGGGAAAAACCAAGTTGTTGAAGTTGATTGTGGGACGCTTAGGCCTTGCTGCTTCTTTCTCTTCTTTGCTGGCTTCGTTGGCGGGCATCCTTAGCTTCAAATACCTTCAACAATTTCTCGTTGACGGCCTTGCATATTGCTACTTGTTGTCCCTCTAGCTTAAGGAGGTGAGCACGGACTTTGGTTGTGTCGGATTGCTGTTCAAAGCCGCATAGTTTGCACTTCCATGCGCGTGCACCACCGGACTTTCCCAACGCTTGGGAATGCTCTTCATCCCACCCTGATGCTTCGTCCTTCTTCTTCTTGGCACCCAAGGGGTCACGTTCACTTGATGCGAAAGCTTGTGCCATAGTGATGAAACTCGAGAGAGGAAGGAAGCTTGAGAGAGAGAGAGAGAGAGAGAGAGAGAGAGAGAGAGAGAGAGAGAGAGAGATACAGAGAGAGAGGTGAAGTCTCGACTCTCAAGCTTGAGGCTTGAGGCTTAAAGCCTTGAGGCCCAAGGGAGAGGGAGAGAGGTGATGAATGATGGAATCATGACGTGAGACTCAAGGGTGATGGAGAGATGCCCAAGGGAGAGGGAGAGAGGTGATGAATGATGGAATCATGACGTGAGACTCAAGGGTGATGGAGAGATGGAGAGGTGGAGCTTGAGGGAGAAGTGGAGCGGCAAGCCTCAAGCTTGAGCCTTGAGGCTTAAAGCCTTGACGCCCAAGGGAGGGAGAGAGAGTGCCTTGGCTTGATGAAGAGGTGGAGACTCGAGAGTGAGCCTTGAGGCTTGAAGGCTTGAGGGAGATTGAACTTTGAAGATATGCCTTGATCTCCTTGGCTTATATAGGAGAGGACAAGACTTCCTCTCTCCCCCCCCAAGCCATTCAAAAGTGCCCAAAAAACCTGAACATGCGGATTTTTCAAAACTGTCCAACAGCCAGTTTTTTTTGAAAAGCGCCGTTCCGGCTGTTCCGCCTGTCTTGCCAGCCGTTCCGGTTACAGAAAATTTGGGAACGGTGTTCCGCCTGTGTTTCCGTTCTGGCCCGCCGACCTCTTTGGGAACGCGTTCCAGGAACAGGAGGGGCTCGTTCCGCCCGTTCCCTGTTACTTTGAAAATAAAAGATAAAAAGAACATCAGTGTTCGAGAGTAACGTCAATGTCCTCCATAGTGAGCACTTTGGCGACTCTTGTGTCGTGCTAGTATGGTTTGGATCCTCTGTCGTAGTCTTCGTGGGTGTCGAGACGGCCCCTTCATTCGGGGGCAACGGCACCGTCTCAACTCCATAGTGAGCACTTTGGCGACTCTTGTGTCGTGCTAGTATGGTTTGGATCCTTTGTTGTAGTCTTCGTGGGTGTCGAGATGGCCCCCTCATTCGGGGGCAACGGCACCGCCCCAACTCTATCGCCCAATCAGGCAATGTGCCTTTGGTGTCGCTATACTGTGGGGCGTACGGGGTTGACTCCTGTCTGTGACCGAAAGAAATCTGTAATTTGCTGCTGTGGCTGTATCTCCCTCTCTGGCCCCTCCTCAAGAGGTCCTCTCTATGTTTGCATTGTTCCAATAAGTATAGTCCAAGGCATCTCTGATCCTGATATCTCATGACCCTAGAAAGTGGTCCAAAACCCTCTCTGAATAGACAGTGGAAGCGGCCTCGTATCTCATAGTATATTGGGTAGTGACATATATAATGTAACTCTGTCTGGGGCTCCGTCTGACACAAGTGATAGGCCCTCGACTCTGCTAGCACTCCTAAATCTACCTGTCTCAATCTTTAGCTGGTTTGAGGATGTGAGTAAGTGACCAATAGCACACCGTATCCCGTGAGATAGATGAGTATCCATGTATCCGGGTGGATCACAAATCCATCCTCTGTAAGTTGAAGAAGATGCTCTCTATAAAAAGCCATCTTCGTACTCAACTCATGTGTAGGCTGTATCCATGTTCTTATGGTATCCAACTGAGACAAGTCCTGCCTGATGAGCCTAGTAATCTCTACCCGAGTGAGGGAGATGGAGGGTGTATCCAAAGAGTACTGAAATGGGGGTAGTCTGTTGATACTAAAATCATGCAACTGAAACCAAGATGCCATCTATGCATACCAACATGATCTATCTCCTTGTGATGCCAGCTGTCGTGAAGACTCAAGGTGCTATGCATAAAGGAGACTGCTTGAGTGAGCGCCTCCACTACCAACCGGCTCCGCCCTAACAATCTCATGTGGTACTGAGGCCTTGGCCCTTATCATCCGAGATATCATAGAAACCAAAAGCCTCTCCATACATCTCTAGCCATGAGCACTGCCAACTCTGCTGTGATGGTCCATTGAGGGTCCCCACATCTCCACTCCGTATACCATGGTAGAAGTGACTAGAGTGTCAAAGCGCTAGAGCTTTGTTCAAGGTTCTTGGAACTCAATGTGCAAACACATCCTCTCCAGTCTCCCTATTGTTGCGTAAGCTCTGGTCAATCTCGTCTCTACTGCTCTTCTCAAGGAAAATACCAGGCCACTGAAGACCACCCCAAGATAGGTTTATACATCTGTATACTCCACAGTCTCTTGATCATATGCAAAGGTGGGAGCTGACCTCCTGACCCATTGTGTAGTGGTGTTAAACACCATTACCTTGGTCTTACCAAGATTCACTAACAATCCACTATCTTGGGCAAACATATGCAATGCATCCAAATGACATTGCATCCCCTCCAGAGCGTCTGAAATCAGCACAATATCATCAAAAGAGTCGGAGGTAGGGGACATCCATGCTTCACCCCAATAGTGGAGTGAACCTGTCAATGAGTAGTGCGTATCCGCCCCACAACTGTCGTGTATAAAGCCAATATCCCCATATTAGCTTTATGGGCACACCCATGTCTTGTAGTTTGCGTATAAGTTTGGCTCTCGGCACTGTGTCTAAAGCTTTGTGGAAATCCACAAAGCTACAATAGATCCTCTTGCCATGGTATCTACCCTCCTCAATAATAGCTTTGAGTGTCAGAATCTGGTCAAGAGTGGAGAAACCTGTCGTGAACCCTGCTTGCCCTGATGCCCGTTTGCCTTCTCTCTCTACCCATCTACTCAAATCTTGCTCAAGAATAGATGCATACAACCTAGCCAATGTGTGACCAACCATGATGGTGCGATAATTCCCGGGAAGCATGGGATCTTTAGACTTCAAGATACATAATCGTGGACATACTCCAAGTCTCAGGTAAACCCTTATACATGGCTCGATTAAACATCATGCAAGAGGCTCTGCATGCATATCTTTGGCATGAATGAAGTGCTCAGCTACCAAACCATGATGATCCTGTACTCTCTCTGTCTTCATCCTGTCAATGGCTTTCCTTACCCTCTTAGAAGTAAGGAAAGTACATGTCTCTAGCAAGGGTGGCTGCCTTGATGCTGTGTAAAGAGATGTGGTATATTCTCCCCATGAGAGAGAGAGAGAGAGAGAGAGAGAGAGAGAGAGAGAGAGAGAGAGAGAGAGAGAGAGAGAGAGAGAGAGAGACACCTGATGGGGTCCCACAACCCTCTCAAGGGCCCTGCACACCGTGCCGATGTGGTGTTTGCTTTAGATTGCGTAAATGGAATGTACATACATGCAATACCTCAAGTGCAGACTCTACTGACTCCCATGGTGAATGTGGCCGCAGTAACTCCTCAAGACGAGGCACCTCCGGGGATGATTTGATGCACCTTTGGATTTTGTCGTGTGGGATTGCAGATGCCACCAAGGGGAAGATCTAGGGCTGAATTGCACTCCCAATGTGAGAGGAATGAAGGTCTGACAGCTGGAAAACGCGGATCTGGTGTGCAAAATGCAACCAATCTGTCGCGTAAAGCAGTGCTGAAAACGCAGTTGATGATGGGCAGGAATTGGAGCATTCGATGCGGCGAGGGAATGGCCTAAGAGAGGCTCAATGGGCCGCTGATAACTCTGGACTGCAATGGAAAGGTCACGTCATCGAATTTGTGGCGTCTTCGGTGAAGGGATGGGCTGAAAATGGAAAACCCTGGGCTGGTCAATTGCAATTTGCTCGAGGTGGGCTGATCCGGCGTTTTTGGAGCAAGAACACTAGGGCTGAATGCTGGTGCAGAGCGCCGGTTTATCTGATACAGCTGCCAGGCGCTAGCAATAGACGATCCCCTGCTCCATTTATAGGTGAGAATTGGGCTCGAACTTTTGAAGGCTTAGGTAGGGCAAAAGTGGAAGACAAAGTTAAAAAAATAAATCATAAAATGATTTATTAATAAACTTGACTTCGGTTAAGTATCTGGGTTATACTATCGTAGATGTGTCCACCCTGGAATCCGATCAACGCAGGGAATGGCTCGTTGGATTTCTCTAACCTAAAACTACATGCACCTCATGCCAGATGCCCACCGTAGTGTAGTACATCCATCAAAACGCATCTACAAACCATTTATGCAAGAGGGTTCCAAAATAAAAAAATTGGCTTTAGAAGTCAATGAAGCATGTCCATGTGGCACAAAGAGGCATGTGCACGTGACATCCACTCCTGCTTAAGATGAGGTACTGGAATCGAACTCCATTCACGCCATAAGATGCATAAGATGGTCCCCGATGAAGTTCCTTTTAGATGATGTCCTCGATAGTGACTTTTGAGAGAGAGAGGCTCCCCTGGGTGATGTGGAAATTCTCAAAACACAAGGATGGTGATGATGCATCGATGTCCTTTGGAATGCCCATGAACCATGGCACGTCCTTTGTATGATGTCTCATGAAACCGCCAAATAACTCCTCAAAGAAAGAGGCTCCTCTTGGGGCTTCGACTAGATTTCCGTATGATGGGAGCTTCAAATGAATCCTTGTCTCTGCAACGGATGCGATTGGGAATGTAGGCTCACGATGCCTGCGAACTCTTGTGGTGGTTGCCTTGTATTGGAACCCTTTGGCTCCTGATTGATGGCTACTTATGGCTTCTTGCCGATTGCTACCCGATGTGCTACCAGAGATGTGTACAGATCGATGATGATGCAATGCTTTGTTTGGAATGATGGAATTCTCCAAGCAGATGGTTCTGTCAACAATGCCAAAACTCCATAGCTAATAGGTTGATTTGAATCACGCCTTCCTATGTCGTCATAGGCCGCTAAGAAATCTTGATACTCGCAATCAACATCTTCATGCTTCCAATGCATGTCTTCAATGATACGATCTATCATGTCGAAGATTTTGTGACTGCAAATATCCATGCTAGGATCTCTTTGTTTCGAGGTGGTCAAGCGCGCACACCAAGTCAACTACCCTCTCGCAGGCGCACCACAACTGTCACCCCCGGTATATAGTGTTTGCATTTCCTACGCTCAAGGCGCACAGTTCTACGTACAATGGCAAGTCTTGCAGTTCCCTGAGTGAGAGAAGCGTCGTTGGGAGAAATGCTACAACACACGCTCAAACACACAGAGAGAGATTTTTTCCCCCCCCAAAGATTAGTGGATTAATGCAAAATCACAAAGCTCTGAGACCAAATTTAGGTGCAACGGAATTGAAGTGGTGAAGATTTAGGTCTTACACATCCACAAATCTTTTACTTCCTTTCCTTGCGTTAGTGATTGCTTTTAGCTTGAATGATGGTTTCTTATACTTTCCCTGAAGAGAGAGAGAGAGAGAGAGAGAGAGAGAGAGAGAGAGAGAGAGAGAGAGAGGAGAACACTCGATGGCGTCCCAATCAACCCTCTCAAGGGCTCCTCACACTGTTGCTGATGTGGTATTTGCTTTAGATTGCGTAAATGGAATGTACACACATGCAATACCTCAAGTACAGACTCTACTGACTCGAATGGTGAATGTGGCCACGGTAACTCCTCAAGACGAGGCACTTCCGCCACCAAGAGGAAGATTTGGGGCTGAATTGCCCTCTTGATGTGAGAGGAATGAAGGGCTGAAAGCTGGCTGCAAAAACGCAGATCTCGCGCGCAAAACACAACCAATCTGTCGCATAAAGCAGGGCTGAAAGGGCATCTGATGATGGAGCCACTGATGGGCAGCAATAGGAGCGCTAGATGCGGCAAGGGGATGGCCGAGAAGAGGCTTGATGGGCTGCCAATAACTCCGGGTTGCAACGGGAAGGTCGCGTCAGCAAATTTGTGGTGTCTTTGGCAAAGAGATGGGCTGAAAACAGAAAATGCTGGGCTGATCTATTGCAGTTTGCACGAGATGAGCTAATCTGGCGTTTTTGGAGCAAAAAAGCTAGGGCTGAATGCTGGTGTAGAGTGCCGGCTGGTTTGATGCACAACACTAGGGCTGATCAGGTGCTAGCTATACAGATGATCCAATCGCTGGGCTCCTTTGCTCCCTTTATAGGTGAGAATTGGGCTTAAGGACTAATGAAGGCTTAGGTAGGGCAAAACTGGAACACAAAGTCATAAAAATAAATCATTTTTGATTTATTAATAAACTTGACTTCGGCTAAGTATCTAGGTTAAATTATTGCACATTTGCCCACCCGAGAATCTGATCGATGCAAGGATTGGCTTGTTGGATTGCTCTAACCTAAAACTACATGCACGTCACGCCAGATGCCCATCGTAGTGTAATAAGATTTGTCAAAACACGTGTACAAACCATTTATACAAGAGGGTTCCAAACTGGAAAATTGGCTCTACAAGTCGATGAAGCATGTCCACGTGGCACATAGAGCCATGTGCTCGTGACACCTGCTCAGGACTACTCTGCGCATCTCTGTGAAAATTCAATGGGTGGAGGGGATCCATGGACTGCCAATCTATGGAACCCGGGCCCGAATCCCCGAATCCGGTGTGGCAAGAGCTCCTGCTAGGGCTCCTCCCTTGGAAGAAGTCCTTTGACCACAAGCTTCCGAAGGAGGGCTCTACTTTGTCGTGTTGGCTCCATGATCCCCAACCGTCCCCGAGAGAAAGGTAAAGTGATGACTTGCCAGGAGACCTTGCCCCGAGCCGACTGTGTGTCTGGCTCTGACCACAAGAAGTTCCTAATCAGCCTCTCTAGCTGGCTGATGCAAGAGCTTGAGAAAATCCAGCAAGACGTGATGTACCACATAGTAGCCAACATCACCTGGTTGGCCACCACAACCCTGCGAGCAAGAGAAAGCCGTGATGAGCTCCAATGAAGCAGTTTCCTCTTGATGGAAAGGAGGAGAGGAGAAGTCTGCTGCTCTAGTGACAGATCCAAACTTATGTGACAGCCCAAGTACCGTACTGCTATCCTTGGAGGGATCCACCGAAAGCCCTCTCTAGGTGACCAATCGGGCATGGGAGCACTATCAACCCTAAAAGTCACTGTCTTCCACGAGTTGATCAGTGCTCCTGATGCACAAGAGAACACCTCAAGAGACTGCTCACACTTGTGCAAGTTGGCCTCCTGACCCTCCAAAAACATGCTCGAGTCATCAACACACTCAGGTTCAAAAGCTCCTCTCCCCGAAGAGGCAGCTGCAGTTTGCGCAAACCAATCTCCTATGAGGTCAAAAACCTACTCATCGCCTCAGCATAGAAGAGGAACAAGAAGGGGGCAAGAGGGCAGCCTTGTCAAACCGATCGTGTGAGCATGAAGCGTTCCCCTCTTTTCTATGCCAACAACACTTGACTGTGTGTACACTTGTAGAGAGCTGACACTCCCCGAGTCCATGTATCTAAAAACCCCATCCGTCGCATAGTGCCCTCAAGGAACCCCCAGCCAACTGTGTCAAACGCTTTATCAAAATTGAGGAGTACCACAAGATCATCTCCTCGGAGACGTGCAAGGACAATTGCCTCCGAGAAGGTAAAAATGTTGTCAAGGATGCTGCGCTCCTTGACAAAGCATGTCTATGTCTTATATGTAATGCTCTCAAGTAGCAATTGAATCCTCGAACTCAGAGCCTTTGCTAAGATTTTGTAGGGTGAGTTGAGAATGATGATGGGTCGCCCCTGCCGAATCTCGTCCAAGGAGCCCCCCTCCTTGGAGATAAGATAGATCAATCCCTTCCTCATGCTGTCTGGCATCTCTCCAGTCTTCAGAATGTGCTTTGAAGACTGTGCTGGTAAGCACTACAAAGGTCTTGACTAAGCACCTCCCAATACTCCTACAAGAAGCTAAGAGTCAAACCATCCTCCTCTTGGCAGCTACCCCTAGGAAGTGCCTTGAGGGCCTCTTGTAGCTCCTTTGGTTGGAGAGGGCTCTCAAGCCTCTAGCGCATCTCCGCAGTGGCTAAACAAGGCATCTGAGTCCACAACGTCGAATGTTTCTAGATGCTCCTGTATCATGAGAATATGAATAGGTCCACCCCAAGGCATCTTTGGAGTTCGTGTCTCAACCGACCCTGATGGTGGACAAACTATGGTCCTCCAAGGCCTTGGATATTCCATGAGACAATCCTCATGGGGTCAGTGAGAGAAAACTGGTGTTGCTGTAGTAGCCAAGTGAGAAATCTTCGTGGCCGGTTTGGATGGGGAGTAATCCGCAGCCGAGCAACCATGAGACAACCGAGTTTGCATCACATGCTCCACCTAGGCCCAAGATGACTGTGCAGTCCTCTGAGCCACATCCTCTGCCCAAGAGTCCTCATGAGTGTATACATAGCAAGGGGAGAACTGCGCATTTGCAAAAAAGGAAATAATAATGTGTCTGCAGCTTGTGGCATCAAGCAATGTCACTGGGCATGTGCCAACAATCTTGCAAATGACCGAGGTAGCTTGAAGACATTCCACCTCGACCACCAAGCTTGCTTTTTTTTTTTTTTCCGAGAAAAAGATCCTTTATTAGTTAACGAAAACTGCCCAAAGGGCTACAACCACCTCTGCAAGAGAGGGCTACAACAAACATGATGGGGAGACTCTCCCAATGAAAAAACAACATATATACAATGAGGCTAAATCAAGAGATGGGAGGATGGAAGAGCCACACAGGTGGACGGTAGTGCCATCTGAGCACACCCTGGACAATGGTGTAGAAAGGCCTGGCGGCGCTCCCGCATGCGGTCGGAGCTGCCCTATAGTCCCTCAAGCTGTCCTCTGAGAGTATGGATCAGCTCTAGCCAAAAGTCACGAATAGTCTCTGCTGGTGGCACAGGGCGAGCCTCAAAGATGCGGAAACAGCGGGCCCGCCAAATGAACCAAAGTGTCAGGCCACTGATGAGCTCCCAACACTCCTCTCTCTCACTGCACCACTCCTGTGGAGTAAGCTCTGTAGCAGGCTGGAGTGTAGGTCGCCCCCCGTGCATCACTATCATCCTGCCAGTGGAAGATAGCTCAAACTGAAGTGCCGGGCCCGTGAGAGTGGACCAAGCCGCTGTCCCCCAAGTGTATTGTCGAGCCGTGGAGAGAGTAGGCATCAATTGAAGAACTCGTAGCCACACCTGTTGGGCTGAGGGACAGTCCCAAAGACAGTGACGCTGACTCTCCACCAAATGGTCACAGGCTGCACATGCGGCCGAGAGACCACTATGCACTAGCCAGCTCCCTACTGCTGTAGCTCTGTGTGCGACCAGCCACTGAAACAAGGTGACGCGCCTCCGCTGTCTAGAGTCCCACAACCTCTTCCAAAAGGCTGCCAAGAACTCGACCGTGAGACCCTCCTCCTACCAATGATGTGCTGCAGCGGGGCAGGCCTCTCTTTGTGCTGCTAGTATATGACGTCCCAGCCGAACAATGTACTGAAAGAAAGGGACTCCTGGGTGGTCTGCAGAAGAGAAGGGATCCCTCCATAGCCACTCACTAGGATCCCACTGTACTCGTGCCAGTGGACAACACTCCCAAGCCCACAGCCTCCAATGTCCAGTCTCAAGAGCTGCTGGGTCAGGGTCTATGACAACGGTCCTCCCACAGATGCCCACTACTTGGATCCTCTGAAAACAACACTCTGCTACCTGCGGGGCCTCTACTACAACTCGTTGTAGTCGTCCCCCACCTTGAAACTCGAAGAACAGGGCTGGGACAGTCTTTGAGCAGGCCTTGACTGAGATGAGAACCTCCAGTCGTGTGAAGGCTCCCATCCACCGGGGTGCTACTGGCTCGAGAGGCGTGAGCCACTCAGCTGGAACTGACTCTGAGATGTCCTTACACATGCTCTGCACCCCTCTCATGCCCTGTAGCTAGAACCCCTGCACCTCCTTTGACAAACCTGTGAACTCTAGCCAGTCACCTAGAGAGCGCGCTGGACCTGCTGCCATGGGACCCCAGGAAACATGAGGCTGACTACCAACCAAGTGGCCTCTCTGAGTGCTAACCATGGGGTTCCAGACGAGGGGCTGTCGTAGGCGCTCCTCCGTGCACGTCGGCTGTCTCTGCTCCATGCCATGCCGTAAGAGCTCCCAAGATCGAAGCAAACTCACAGCGAAGCGGTCCTCCAGTCTCCTGCTCAAACCAACTCTGCGCATCTCTGTAAAGATCCATCTGGTCGAAGGTTGCCAAGGGCCTCCTGACTGAGGCACCCTGGCACGAAGCCTCTGCAGCAAGAACTTCTTCTAGGGCTCCTCACTTGGAAGAAGTCCTCTGACTATGAACTTCCCAAGAAGGGCTCTGCTCTGCTGTGCTGGATCAATGATCCCAAGCCCTCCCTGAGAACAAGGAGGCGTGATGACTTGCCAAGCCACCTTGGCTCGGGCTATCTGAGTGTCACATCCTGACCAAAGGAAGTTCCTGATCAGCCTCTCTACCTGGCTGATACAAGAACTCGAGAAGATCCAACAGGAAGTGATGTACCACATAGTCGCCAACAACACCTGGTTGGCAACTACTACTCTGCCAGCCAGAGAAAGTCGTGCTGAGCTCCAATGTAACAACTTTCTCCTGATAGACAGGAGAAGGGGAGCAATCTACTGCTCGGGAGACAAGTCCAAACCAACTTGACAACCCAAGTACCGAACTGCAGTCCCTGGGGGAATCCACCTGAAACCCTCTCCTGGCATCCAATCTGGCATAGGAGCACTATCAACCGAGAAAGCCACTGTCTTTCTCCAGTTGATCAGTGCGCCCGATGCACAACAGAAGGTCTCCAAAGCCTGCTCACATTTGTTAAGATTGGCCTCCTGGCTATCTAAGTACAAGGCTGAGTCATCGGCAAACTCAGCGTCCAGTAGCTCATCTCCCCGAATAGGAAGTGCTAAGCCCCGTAGACCTACCTGCTGTGACACCAAAAATTTGCTCATCGCCTCCGCATAGAACAAAAAGAGAAAGGGGGCAAGAGGACAGCCCTGTCTAACCGAGCGTGTAAGCATGAAGCGATCACCTCTGCCTCCTGCCAAAAGTACCTGACTATGAGCGTGTCTGTACAAGGCTGGCACCCCTCTGATCCAAGCATCTGAGAAGCCCATCCTGTGTAGAGTGCCCTCTAGAAAGTCCGAGTCAACTCTGTCGTATGTCTTCTCAAAATCGAGAAGAAGAATCACGAGGTCGTCACCATGGAGCCGTGCCAGGGCAGAAGCCTCCCAGAAAGTAAAGATGTTGTCAAGGATACTGCGTTCCTTGACAAAACCTGTCTGAGTCCCATGTATAAGGCTCTCTAAAAGTGGTTGAATCCTCAAACTCAGAGCCTTGGCAAGAATTTTGTAGGCTGAGTTGAGGATGGTGATGGGGCGCCACTGTCGAATCTCATCCAAGGAGCCACCCTCCTTGGGAATGAGGTAGATCAGGCCCTCACTCATGCTGTCAGGCATCACTCCTGTGTGCAAAATGTACTGAAAAACACTACAGAGATCTGGGCCAAGCAGGTCCCAGTACTCCAAGAAAAAGTTGAGAGTCAAGCCATCCTCACCTGGACAACTACCACGGGGGAGGGCCCTAAGAGCCGTGTGCAGCTCCTCAAGTTGAAGTGGCATATCTAGCCTTTGACGCATCTCCTCAGTCACAAGACAAGGCATCTATGCCCAAACCTGCTCCCTGCATGCATCTTGCCGCTCTGACTGGGACTCAACAGACAGTAACTCACGGTAGAAGTCAGTAGCAACTGCATGCATATCCTCGAGCTCACAAGCAACTGACCCATCGGGCCTCCTCAACTGACTGACCTTGGCATGCGAGTGCCAAGATCCCACTGTCTCAAAGAAAGCACCAGTCACTCTGTCACCCACTTGAGTCCACTGAGATGCCTGTCGGTGGAAAGCAAACTCATGTCGCCTCTCCTCTGTGCTAGCAAGCTCCTGTCGAGCCTGCTGTAACTGCTCCTCTAACCAAGGACTGTCTGGATGCTGCTCCTGCATCCTCTGTAGTGAAGCAAGGTCTCGTCTGAGACGGTGCTCCGCCTCTCTCGCTGCAACCCGGCGAGCCAGAGACTCCTGAAGAAAAAGATGGCTAATCTGAGCTAGGCCTGAGGCCATTCTGTCAGCAGGAGAATCCTGTCTATCCATGCCCTCTGTCCAGAGAGCCTCTACCCTCTCTCTGAGTGCTGAGTCCAACAAGACCCTCTCTGGGATGCGGAGCATCGTGCTCCCACTCCTCTGCCTGTCTGCCACTGTGAGGATCACTGGTGCATGGTCCGAGAAGGAGGTCCTTGCCAGGATGCCCACTGATCCTCCCAAGTCACTGAAGTGGTCACTAGTGTAGAAGCGATCTATCCGCGATAGATTCACTCCTCCCACTCTGTGGTCCGATCTAGAGAAGGCAAGACTGTCTAGGGGCCTCACAAAACCAGAGTGCTGCCATGTATCCGAGACCCTCAAAGTCATACACAACCTCTCCCAAGCTGCCAACTCGACTCCATGCACAGTAGCATGGTTGCCACCAATCCTGTCAGAAGGGTCCTCAAATATGTTGAAGTCCCCTCCTATGCACCAATGATCTGCCTGCGGCAGAGACTCAACAATCTGTGACCAAAACTCTGCACAAGCACTCGCCACATTGGGCGCATAGATGTTCAAGAAACCCACAAGGCCACCCTGAACCTGCATTGTAATCCACTGAGCCCTGCCTGACACAATAATCCCTCTGTCCACAATGGCCTGTTGCAATGAGTCTGCAATAGTCATACATACCCCACCTAGGATGCCTCCAGGTCCAAAAGCAGCTGACCAAAAGGTATCATATCGTCCACGCAAAAGCTGACCACATCGCCGAATGCGGCTCTCACACAAATGGTGCTCTTGAAGCATAAGGAGATCAATCTCTCCTCCCACAAGGCAACGCTGAAGCTCCTGACGCAATCGGCCCCGCTGACGTTGAAACTGGGGCCCACCTAGTCCCTGCACGTTCCATGAGATGATCCTCATGGGGAGCGAGAGAGAGAGCAGATGCTGCCGCAGCAACTAGACGGGCTATCTTTGAGGTTGGCTTGGATGGGGAGTAATCTGCATCCGAGCGTCCTCTAGATAGGCGTGACTGTAGTGAGTGCCTAGTTCAAGCCCAAGCAGAGCGAGCCGTGCGTAAAGCAACCTCCTCTGTCCAGGAGTCCTCATGAATGTATACATAGCATGGCAAACACTGCGTATCAGCAAAGAAGTATACCACAATGTGCCTACATCCTGCTGAGTCTGGGGGTGTCACCGCAAACTTGGCCAATGGCCACAAAGTCTGCAGCATGTCTGTAACTCCAAGTTCTCCCATGTGGTGAGAGAACTCTAGGACCTGTGTATGCAACCATCCCAACACTGAGTCGAGGGTCCACTCTGTCTCGGCCCTGCTGGAGAGGGGGAAGGAGAAACCAACTGCTGAGTCCAAAACCTCTGTCCCCCTAGCGGCAAGGAACAGAGCATGGACCCTGAAGCAGGTTGTCTCATGGTCTGCAAAGGGATCGCCGAGAAAACGAGTGAAGCCGTATTCGAAGAAGTCCCAGCGGCGCTGGATGTCAGTGCCTGTCAGACCACGAGGGATAGCTGCAAGGGAAGATGTCTGTATCTGCAGAGGGGGCCGTAAGAAAGGCTGACCCTCTCTCGCTAGGCGACTCGTGGCAAAGGCACTGCCAAGAGATCTCCTAGCCGCCGGAGAAGGCCCTGTCCCCTGGGTCGACTGTGGAACTGGAGTAGGAGGGGGGGGAGAAGGAGATGGGGGAAGCGGTGGAGAAGAGGGGCGGGAGGGACAGAGGTAGAAGGGCGAGGTTGAGAGGCGACGGGAGCAGAAGGCGGGGGGGAGGATGAGGAAGAGAGGGGGAACTTTGGAGGGGAGAGGCTGTCGAGGGTGAAGCTGGGGTGGGGGCTGGAGCAGGGACCTCCTCCTGCTCAAGAGGACCAAAGCGGTTCCCCGTGGGAACCCACTGCTGCTGAGTAGGTGCCTGAGGGCCACTCTGAGTGCGGGGCTGACGCTGTGGCCCCTGTCGTCGTCTACCACGAGCCTGCTGCCACCCCTCCTCCGTTGGAGCCCCAGGCTCGGAGGGTGGCTCTGCATGTGTGCGCTGTGTCGCTGTCTGTGGCTGTGGGCCAGCCCTGGCAGGCTGGGGCTGAGGCTATGGTGCAGGTCGAGGCCTCCTCCGTGGATAGGCCTTCGCTAGATGGCCCATCTGTCGAAAAATGAAGCATTGGTTCGGGAGGCCCGAGTACTCCACACTTTGTCTAAACCAACCCCCACTCACCCGAGGCAAAAGGATAACCTTCGGGAGCGTGTGGGTGTCTTTGACCAAAACTTGAATTGAGGGAATGCCAGCCGCCTTGGCAGCTACTGATGCTGCCGTACGAGATGTCTCCAGGACAGTCCCAATGGCTGAGCCGATCCTGGATAGAAGTGGTAAGTACTCCCTCCGTAAACCCGGAAAGCAGACTAAGATGGGGATGTCTGCCTCCTCTACTAGAACATCCGAAGCCGGGTCAAAACCATGTGTCCACTGTTGAAAGTGGGCACGTGCTTCTCGGATGGTCAGGACCACCAAGCTTGCTTGCTCTTTAGGCAAAAGAGCAAGTCGGAGGGTCGGATCCGTAGGGTTGGACGAGGGGGCTTCAGTAGAGTCCCTCTGAGGTGGAGCAGGGGCTGCCATTCTGTTTCTGCTGCTGAAAAGAAGAAGGCGAAAACGTTGACGAAGCCCACCAGGGGGCGGACGGGTGGGCAGCGTGAATAGAAAGGGGGTTGGGGGGGGGGGGGGGGGAAACAACGCGAGGGGGAAGGGTAGCGATGGACGGGGGGAGAGAGGGAGCAGCAGGGAGCCAGCAGGTTGTGGCTTTAAATTTCACCTTGCATGCACCTTAGTTTCATTATTTCTTGTTTCTCTCTTGTCAGGTTGTCTCTAAGCTAACTGATGCAAAAGCAACACACATACCGTACAGAGACTCCAAATTGACCAGATTGCTTCAGTCATCCTTGAGTGGCCATGGTCGCATATCGGTATTTTGACAGCTTAAGCTTCAATCCCAACATGTCAAAATTCCTGTTTATTTTTTGGTTGGATGTACAGTGATGTATTTGATCTGGTTATTCCAGCTTATATGCACCATCACTCCAGCCACTAGCACAAATGAAGAGACACACAATACTCTAAAGTTTGCCCATAGGGCAAAACGAGTGGAGATTCACGCCTTTGCAAATAAGGTAGTTGGAAAGTTGAATTCCAAGTTATGCATGCTTTGGCTTTTCTATTAAATGTGTGTTTAATATGCTTGTTGTGGGTTAAGTAATCATGGTACATTGATAGTGCCTTGTTTTTTCAGATCATAGATGAGAAGTGTTTGATTAAAAAATATCAGAAGGAGATTCAGCGCTTGAAGAATGAACTTGAGCAACTCAAAAGGAGGATGATGGAGATCTCAGAACTAAAGGAGGAAAACGGAGAAGACTTGACAATTTTGAAGCAGCAAGTCTGGTGCCTCCTTTTGTGTTTGTTGCTTTGTTTCTCGTTTTCTGAGTTTTATGGTTCTGTCTTTCATGGTGGAGCTGTGAACTGTACATGCCCTAGTGCTTGTTGATGCTGCATCCTTTGTTAGTGGGCTGTACTTTAAGTTGTGAAATGGAACATATACAGAGTGTAAATAATATAGTTTGTATTTTCAAGGCTATATCAGAAGCTCTCCATGGTTTTGAATCAGGATCTGTATATGTTAACCTTACTTGCACAGCTCAGAAAGTTTTTCTTTGTGTACTAGGTGAAGTGATTTGTGTATTAACATGAACTCATTCATTTCTGCTACATGTAATTACTTAATTATTTGTAATCAAAAGCATGTCTTTTGACGGATTTCACTTCGTAGTTTCCTCTCAGATATGGATGTAGTGTTGATCCGCATGTTGCAGTTGTTTGCTCCATTTTGATGGGTCTGCATGGCGTAATTATGACAACAAAATGCCGAAGGATATTTTGATACCTTTGGCTTATGGTTTGAAGATGTGGTTATCTGGATATCTAGTAGAAATGTTAGATGTGTATCTGCTGTGCCATGTATAATTATCTACAGTTGACGTCTATTCAAGAATGTTAAACATGGTTTTCTATGGGTAACTGCTTCACACAGATGGAATCTGGTCAATTAGAGCTCCAAACAAGGCTAGAGGAAGAAGAACAAGCCAAAGCAGCATTACTGGAAAGAATTCAAAGGCTGACCAGACTTATTCTTGTTGCTACAAAAGATGCGGCTTCTCAAACTCTGCTGGAGAAACTTGCTCATAGAAGGAGGCATTCGTTCAGTGAAGAGAAGGTTATTAATATTATTTTCCAGATGTTCATTGGTTCTTACGAATGCTATTGAGGACACCTCGAGCTTTACTTTTGTAAGGGTACGGGCTTCTAAAGTTTTTCCTATTGCCATTTTTGTGTGCAGCTTCCATTTTTGTCAGTGAGAAGGCGTGATTTTCTGAGTGAAGAAGAAAGTGGTTATGAGTCAGAACTATCTGCTGAGGTAAAAACAAGCAACATCATGGGGGATTGTCTTTTGAAGGAAGGGAATAAGCTGAGGAGGCAAAACATGCTGGCTTGGTATAAATATGGGGCAAGTATCTACTTTGTCTGTACTCAAGAAATGATTTAATTTAGAACTTTGATGGATGCTTAACTGCGAGCCTTCTCATGTTTAGTGTTAAAAGATTGCATTCCCTGGTCATAAAAAAGAAGCAGAGTCGGATGTATTTTTTGCCATTTATTCTATGTGCAGAGAGATGGTCTGGATTATGTTACTCACCGTAGGCCTCGACAATTAGATGGCTGTTATAATAGGACACTTGTTGGCCAAGATGGTTGAGTCCATTTCAGAGTGCCAGCTGAGCTGTTGGGAACAGAAGTGATAAGAAATGTTATACTAACGTCTCAAAATAACCTATGAGACCAAAAGTTACAACCGTATCAGATGTGAAACCATGATCTGAGATAAAGCATAAAAGGAAACATTCTAGATTCTAAAACAATCCCAGTAGGCAAGGTAATAAAATTTAGAATGGGGGTATGACATTGAGGAGGACACACTGCTGGGGGGAAGGTGGGTGACAAAAAATGATGAGTCATCCATGTTACAAAATGTAGAATGGGGGTGTGACGTTGAGGAGGACACACTACTCGGGGGAAGGTGGGTGGCAAAAAATGATGAGTCATCCCATGAACTCTTGCATCTGCGGCTGCAGCATATCATCAATCTTCTCCATGGTGAAAAGCCGAGGAGTTCTCACCCGGTCTCGAGCGATGATACCTTGTATCCTCATGCATGCCACCTATGCATAGATCTCTGAGGCCTCGGGCGTCTCAAACGACCAAGTTGGACTGCTTGATCAAGAAATATACCTTGTCAAGGGGATATATGTTTATTGCCGCTCAGGACCATCCTGAGTTGTGCTTGTGAAGAAATCCCTAAGCTCTCTTTGGGATGTCGCTTTGTGTGTCGACTTCCTGCTCCTCAAGAGTCTCTCTCTGTACCGGCGTATCTCTAGAAGAAATAGCCCCAAGCATCTCTGGTCCCTCTACGTCTTCAAGTTTGGTGCCAGTAAGTTTGTAAGTGTTATGACCAAGCTGGAGTATTCATCAAGTGTTGAAATACTTTTGATGAGAACTGTAATCTTCATGTTATCTTCGATTTGTTTGTTAATTCCAAACAAGCTGTGCCAATAGACTTTTGAAGTTGTTGAGACGTGCTGACATATGTGGAATGGTCTTTCTCTAACAAGAATTGGATGAAGAGACTAACCTATGAAACTTTGCTAGTGGCCCCAGAAGTTTTTTCAAGAACATCCCAAGCTTCTTTGGCTGTTTTACAATCCTCGATGTGGTGAATATATGTGTCATGTTAGCTTTCGCCAATAATTCTCAGAGCTTTAAGGTTCTTAAGTTTTTCTTGGATAGAACTTTCAACATTATCTCTTTGTATGATTTCCCATAGGCCTTTTTTCATTAGGTGAAACTTTGCCATGTAGGGAAATTGACACCACAAAATTTTCCAGTTGAATATTTAGAAGCCATGAGGGTGGCATTACTTAGGAGTACTTCACTTGGAGGTGGTTAATCCTTTTACAACAGTTTTTAATTAACATTTTTAAATGCTTCTTTAGCTGAGATGCTTTTAGGTTTTGTGGGCTCTACAAACCAAGTTTTACAAGCGGAACAAACCTTTTTTCTAGCTGTTCTATAGATTCTCGGTCCTTGTGTTGCAGTTTTTGAAGTTGTCGGTCGAGAGGTTATTTCTTCTTCACAAGCTATGAGACAACATTGCCGCTTACATCAGGGAGGAGTCTCACTTGGTGTCCCTCTCCGGACTTGTGTTCCTCAGTGCTGGAGTTGAAAGGGGGACAAGCTTTGGGAACTCACGACATGTGTTTTGGTTTTAAATGGTACTTTGAGGGGCATCTGATGCCTCCTGCAAAAACTTTTCGTAACCTGTGGCTCGAGGTTGTCATAAAGTGCAAACTTCTAGGGTGTGATGGGAATGATGCCGTCTAGAGGAGATGACTACATGTTGAGTGCTTGGGTTGATTTAATTAGCAATGCTCGTAGTTTCAAGAAAGGGGAAACAGCTGTCTGGTGCTAACAACATCTTGAACCCACTATGACGTTATATTGATTTTGAGTTTTCATTCCAAATTGAATTCTTTGATGCAGGAAACTAGTCATGGCACATCATTGCTGAGCATAGATTCTGATAGTTCTTCAAATGGGTCTTCTGCTGCAAGTGGATGCCATGTAGATACCAATTATGATGTGAAGGGTATACCTAATTCACTCAGTCGAAAGGTGGTTGCCACCTCATCTTCCAACTGTCTAGATTCTCTGCAGTCGTGTGATGTTTCAGATGTCACTGTTCAAGGAAGGCAGCCACACTTTGTAAGTCACCTTCTGTCTCACACCATAAAACTCTTAGTACCATTTGAGGTTGTCTTGCTTATATCTGCATAAAGACTTTTAGTTTTTGTTAAATTTCAGAGGGGGATTGGGATTACTAACATGCATCACCGCACCAAACAAACTTAAGCAGTCCAGAACCTTGAATAGGAATAGCCAAAGTTGTGGCACAGAAGCTAGTTTAGTATGTTGTTCAATTGTCAATGAGTGGATCTCTCTTAGCGATCTGTCTTGCTCTATACAGGGAAACCAATCGTTTTTTTTAATCATATCTGTATAAGTAGCTGTTATCATACTTTTGAAGATGAAGTAGTACCAATTTGTGGCATCTGATACTATTATTGCGTACGTGAAAGAGGAGCCTGTTCACTTTCAACATGTGGTAGTGGAGCTTGTGCTACCTTTTCTGCTGCAAACAATTATTCTTTGTTCCTGACGAGTCTCTTGTAAAATCTACACTTGCAGAGTCAGAAATGAAAAATCAGGGCTAAACAGTAGAGCCCGTTTTAAGGGAGATTGTTACCATGGACAAGCAGCAAGCAATGTCTATGATCAAGTGACAATTTTGGATTTTGATAGTCTTTAATAATTTTTGTTTCTGGGTAGAGACACAGACTAAAAATGCAACCTACTTATGAATAAACAACCTCAGAAAGATTGCTCTTGGTTCAATTGATTCTGTATCCACTATCACATTTGTGCATTTCTCATTTACATTTGAAACGAAGTATGCAATGATAAATATTCAAGAATAAGAATGCTACTTTTCTTCCTTTTGAACAGTTGTAAAACCAAATTAGGGGAGCGCTTCATTACAAAAAGGAGTGCATGCATGCACAGGACTGTAACCCAGTTTTCTCTCCTATGAAAGAGGATGGAGCCCTATGGAGAGCAAGGAGCAATGAAGTTTCTAACTAATATTTATTGGTAATTTTGAACTTCTGAGCAATTTGTCCACCTGGTTATACATATGCTCCTTGGGCACACAAAACAAGGGCCACCAAGGTAGGACCCTTTGTACGCCACCTCTTCAATCATCGGAAGGCAGGTGCCTCTATATACGGCAAACTGAAAGGGATAGTAGAACTGCCAGCCAGGTGAGAGGCAGAGGGATATCTGCATACATCCAAATGATGTTCCACAAACTTTTAGGTTGCTCAAAGGTTGATGGGAAAGTTAACCTCAAGATATAAATAGCCTTATCTTGATGAGGAGCCAATATTTAGTAGAGGCATTATGACAAAGGCACATACGTTGGGTGACTGAGAAGTGACACTGGTTAGGGTTGATCTTGAGGTAGACAATATGACAGAGAAGCACACCTTGCTTAACTAAGAGTCGACACTTGTCTGGGTTGAGGCAAGCCAGGTGACACTTTTCAAAGATAGTTCCGATCTCACTAAGAAGGTTTCAACAGGCGTGGAGCACTAACCGGTGGCATTTGTTAGGGATGATGAGCTTGAGGCTCGCTTTACGACATTCTGAATTATATTTGTGAGTTGGGTGACATGTTCGTCAAATTTTTCACAAGCATGGGCATTGAGCACTAGTGCAGTCAGAGAAATCATCCATGAAGATTATGAGGAATTGTAGGAGCAATGGCTCGAAAATCACATAGAGTATCTGATTGAAGGTATAGGTCATCTGGTCATTTGGATAAATGGCCACCTAGATGTAGCCATTAAGTCCCGAGGTGTGCCTAACCACATTCTCCAGGAATTTTTTATTTGCTTGGCAAGTTTTTTTTTCCGACAAAAAGATCCTTCCATTAGTTAATAAAACTGCCCATAGGGCTGCAATCACCTCTACGAGAGAGAGCTACATCTACCATAGGGGAGACTCTCCAATGAAAAAACAACATATGTACAATGAGGCTAAATCAAGAGATGGGAGGAGGGAAAAGCCACACAGGTGGACGGTAGTGCCATCTGGGCTCACCCCGGACCATGGTGAAGACATGGTGAAGAAAGGCCCAGGGCGCCAGAGTCGTAGGAACGCCTCTCTGCGCTCCCGCATGCGGTCGGAGCTGCCCTGAAGTCTCTCGAATTGTCCCTTGAGAGTGTGGATCAACTCAAGCCAAAAGTCACGAACAGTCTCCGCTGGTGGGACAAGGTGAGCCTCGAAGATGCGGAAGCAACGGGCCCGCCAAATGAACCAGAGTGTCAGGCCACAAACGAGCTCCCAACACACCTCTCTCTCACTGCACCACTCCTAGGGGGTAAGCTCTGTAGCAGGCTGGAGTATAGGTCGGTCCCCCCGAATCACTATCATCCTACTGGTGGAAGATAGCTCAAACTGTAGCGCAAGGCCCGTGAGTGTGAACCAAGCAGCTACACCCCAAGTGTATTGTTGCGTTGTGGAAAGAGTTGGCATCAGCCGAAGAACCCGAAGCCAACCTGCTGTGCCATGGGGCAGTTCCACATACAGTGACGTTGACTCTCCAAAGGATGGTCACAAGTTGCACATGCTGTCGAAAGGCCACTATGTACTAGCCAACTCCCCACTGTTGTAGCTTTGTGTGCAACTAGCCACTAGAACATAGTCACTCACTGCGGTTGACTAGAGTCCCACAACCTCGCCCAAAAGCCTGACAAGAACTCAGCTGTGAGACCCTCCTCTTGCCAATGAAGTGCTGTAGCAGGACGAGCCTCTCTCCGTGCTGCCAGTATGTGACGCCCTAGTCGAACAGTGTATTGAAAGAAAGGGATCCCAGGGTGGTCGGCTGAAGAGAAGGGGTCTCTCCAAAACCACCCTTTAGTATCCCACTGCAATCGTGCCAGAGGGCAGCTCTCCCAAGCCCAAAGCATCTAGTGGCCTGTCTCAAAATCTGCTGGGTCAGGGTCGATGACACAAGTCCTCTCACAGATGCCTACTACTTGAATCCTTTGAAAACAACACTCTGCAACCTGTGGAGCCTCTACTGAGACTCTGTGTAGTCGCCCTTCGGCCTGGATCTCGAAGAACATGGAGGGTACGGACTCTAAGCAAGCATGAATTGCAACGAGGACCTCTAGTCGCGTGAAGGCCCCCATCCATCGGGGAGCTACCGTCTCTAGAGGAGTGAGCCACTCAGTTGGTAGCTGGATGCTCTGTACCTCCTTTGGCGAACCTGAGAACTGAAGCCAGTCGCCTAGAGTGCGTGCTGGACCCTCTGCCATGGGACCCCAAGCAACATGAGGCCTACTACCAACCAAGTGGCCTCTCTGAGTCTTAACCATGGGTTCCAAACAAGGGGATGTCTCAAGCGCTCCTCCGTGCAAGTGGGCTGATGCTGCATTAGGCCACATCGGAGCTGCTTCCAAGAGCGAAGCAGGCTCGTAGCAAATCGATCCTCCAGTCTCCTGCTCAGACCAACTTTGCACATCTCTGTAAAGATACACTTGATGGAAGGTCTCCAAGGGCCTCCTACACTATGCACTCGAGCTCTAAGACGCTGAAGCAACAACTCCTTACAGGGCTCCTCCCCTAGAAGTAGTCCTTTGACAACAAACTTCCCAAGAAGGGCTCTACTCTACTGTGCTGGGTCTATGATCCCAAGCCCCCCTGAGAACAAGGTAGAGTGATGACCTGCGAGGCTACTTTGGTCCGAGCTAACTGGGTGTCACACCCTGACCAAATAAAATTTCTGATCAGCCTCTCTAACTGGCTAATGCAAGAGCTCAAAAAGATCCAACAAGTTGTAATGTATCACATAGTAGCCAACAACACCTGGTTGGCCACTACAACTCTGCCTGCCAAAGAGAGCCGTGCTGAACTCCAATGTAGCAAATTCCTCCTGATGAACAAGAGGAGAGGAGCAATCCGTTGCTAAAGAGACAAGTCCGGGCCAACCTGACAGTCCAAGTAGCGAAGTGTAGTCCCTGGATGAATCCATCTAAAGCCCTCACCTTGCGACCAATCAGGCGTAGGAGCTCTGCCAACCCAGAAAGCCACCGTCTTTCACTAGTTGATTAGTGCGCCTGATGCACAAGAAAACATCTCTAGAGCCTGCTCACACCTGTGGAGGTTGGCCTCTTGGCCCTCCAAGTACAAAGTTGAGTCGTCGGCAAACTCAACATCCAGTAGCTCATCGCCCCAAATAGGGAGCGCTAAGCCACGTAGACCAACCTGCTGTGAAACCAAGAATTTGCTCATTGCCTCAGCATAGAACAGAAAGAGGAAGGGGGCTAGGGGGCAACCCTGTTTGACCGAGCGGGTGAGCATGAACCGGTCCCCTCTACGTCCTACCAAAAGCACCTGATTGTGTGCACGTCTATAGAGAGCTGACACAACTCTGATCCAAGCTTGTGAGAAACCCATCCTACGTAGAGTGCCCTCCAAGAAGTCCCAGTCAACTCTATGGTAAGCCTTCTCAAATCGAGAAGAAGTATCACCAGATCCTCAAATCGGAGGCGCGCGAGCGCAGACGCCTCCCAAAAAGTGAAGATGTTGTCAAGGATACTACGCTCCTTGACAAAACCTGTCTGGTTCCCATGTATAATGTTCTCTAGAGGTGGCTAAACCCTCAAGCTTAGAGCCTTGGCTAGAATTTTGTAGATTGAGTTGGGATGGTGATGGGCCGCCACTATCGAATCTCGTCGAAGGAGCCTCCCTTCTTGGGAATGAGGTAGATCAAGCGCTCACTCATGCTGCCAGGCATCTTTCTTGCTTCAAAGATCTGAGCCAAGCAAGTCCAAGTGCTCCAAGAAGAAACAAGGAGTCAAACCATCCTCACTTGGACAACTATCTCGGGGAAGTTCTCTGAGGGCCTCATGGAGCTCCTCTAGCTGTAGAGGCAGCTCAAGCCCCTGGTGCATCTTCTGAGTCACAAGACAAGGCAACTATGCCCAAACTTGCTCTCTGCATGCATCCTGACACTCGGACTGAGGCTCAGCTAACAACAGGTCATGGTAAAAGTCAGTAGCAACTGCACGCATATCCTCAGGCTCTGAAGCAATTGACCCGTTCTGTCTCCTCAACTGGCTGACACTGGTGTGCGCATGGCAGGGTCCCACTGTCTCAAAGAACGCCCCAGTCACTCTGTCACCCACCTGGGTCCACTTAGATGCATGTCGATGGAAAGCAAACTCGTGACGCCGTTCCTCTACGTTGGCTAGCTCCTGATGAGCCTGCTGCAACTGCTCCTCCAACCAAGGACAGTCTGGGTGCTGCTCTTGCATCCTCTGCAAGGAAGCAACGCCCCGTCAAAGACGCTTCTCCTCCTCCCCCGCTGCAGCCAGGCGAGCTGCAGACTCCTGGAGGAAAAAGCGACTAAGCTCAGCATGTGCAGAGGCCACTCTATGAGCAGGGGAGTCCTGCGTGTCCAAGCCTTTTGTCCAAAGAGCCACCACTCGCTCTCTAAGCTCCGAGTCCAACAAGATTCTCTCAGGGATGCATAGCATCGTGCTCCCCCTCCTCTGTCCGTCTGTAACAGTGAGGATCATTGGTGCATGGACCAAAAAAGATGTCCCAGCCACAATGCAGATAGATCCACCCATGTCACAGATGTGGTCACTGCCGTAGAAGCAATCTATCCAAGATAGATTCACTCCTCCTACTGTGCGGTTTGAGCGAGAAAAGGCTAAGCTGTCTGGGGGCCTCACAAAGCCCGAGTGCTGCCAAACATCGGAAACCCTCAAGGTCATACATAGACTCTTCCAAGCTGCCAACTCACCCCCGTGCACAATAGCATGGCTACCTCCAATCCTGTCAGAGGGGTCCTCCAGCATGTTGAAGTCACCCCCAATGCACCATTGCTCTGCATGCGGTAGAGACTCTACAATGTGAGACCAAAACTCTGTACGTGCACTTGCCACATTGGGCGAATAAATGTTCAGGAAGCCTATGAGGCAACCTTGAACCTGCATAGTAATCCACTGAGCCCTACCAGGGACAATAATACCTCCGCCCACAATGGCCTGCTGCCATGAGTCCGCAATAGTCATGCATACCCCTCCCTGGATACCACCAGGTCCAGATGTAGCTGACCAAAATGTCTCATATCAACCATGCAAAAGCTGACCACATCGTCTAATGTGGCTCTCACAGAGATGATGCTCCTGCAGCATAAGCAGGTCAATCTCACCGCCCACAAAGCATCGGTGAAGCCCATCTTAAACAATTTACGTTTCGAGGGGCTCAAAAATCCACACATGCTTATATCTTATTGTGTTCCTACTTGCCACAGGTAGCCTTAGGAGCGAGCGGCTTAAATGCTCCATGGGCACTATGTTCTAGCCACTTTAGTCATCTCTAACTCGGATTACAAGCCTGAGCCGGGACGCACATGATTTGTGGCAAGAATTCTTGTGTGATTTGCGGTGCAAATCGCTGGACTGTTGACGTGTCAGTCCGCACGCAGATGATGTAGCAGCTTGGCACGTTGGTGCTTTTCCAGCAGGTATTGAAAGGGACATTCTGAGGGAGCTAGATTCAATTGCTTCTTTGGCCTGCGTTCCTTGATAAAGGAGGCCTTGGGAGCACTCTACATATCGTTGCATGGTTGTAGTTCATGAACAATTTTATATGTGATTTATCAAACATTAAAGAAGTACCCTAAGGGTGGATTGATTTAGGGGCGAGTGCATGTGGGTGGAGAACTTCACTCCACGGTGTCTTGTGTTCAGTTATTTTGTGCTCTTTTCAAGTTGAAGTATTTGTTGTCCTTAGTCTAGTCGTTGATTTGTTGTCGGTTCACCACCTACGCAATGGTATTAGAGCTCGAGTCGATTCTTCTCCTATGGAAGACTTGATCCAACTTTTTGCAACAGACGCCATGGACCCAACAATAGATAAAGACTCTGAGGAAGAATTCATGTGGAGAAGAGGTAGGAGAGGAAGGGACAGCAAAGCAGAGGAAGAGGAGGCAGCACCTGCTGATGAGGAGAGTCGTCCTGTTATGGAGCCCGAGTCACACATTGATCCTATGCTCAGTAGTCGTGGGTTTGTTGTCGATTGACAGCCTTGTTGGTGACTTGCCTGGCCTACAAAGCTCTGAATACCCTTGGGGTCGATTGGGGGAGACAACCTCAGAATGGCCACTATCTTGTCACGATTAGGAGCTAAACCTTTAGCAAACACGGTATGACCCAAAAGCGTACCTTGAGTGACCAAAAAATGGCATTTGTTAGGATTGAGATTAAGGCGTGCCTCCCAAGCCAAGTGCGCTTCTAAATTCTTCATTGGGGTGGAACATTGACCATCGGAGAATGTGGAGAAGATATGGAAATTTTTAGTGAGCAAGCGACTCCTAGCCTCGCGGGCTAACCATTGGCACTTGCTAGTGGGGGTTGATAACTTCAAATGAGACCTTGGTCTCCTTTTATAAAAGTGACACTGCCGCATTGACCGGGTTCACACTATGTCCGCCCGGACATTGGACACCCATCTCAACAGTATCATAGACTAGATCCTCTCTCCTGTGATGGGGACATAATATTTTGCCCCCCTTGAACTATTGATGTCCTCATCAATGAAGTGAAAATAAGCTTTCAAAGCTCTAACCGATTCCCAAGTAGCTAACTTTTTAGATTGACCGTTCCATTTAATTAAATACTCATCATAAACAAATCTGCCCGAATGATGGGTACGGTGATTTAAAACGGCCTCTGGTTTTTGAGGAACATACTCAGTTTGGATATCTTTTCATACATTTTCCTTGATAGGCAAAACAATGTCAGCTTTACCTAGTGTCTCTTTAGGGCTGCTTACGTGAAACCATAGTTACAAGGGACGAAGGGGACGGAGCCTAGAGACAGGGGACGCCCGGTTCCGGGTCGAGGACGGGTGGGATGGACGGCAAATGGCCTGCCAAGTGGGAACGTAGTCAAAACGTCCCGGGGATGGCAGGGAATGACTGGGAATGGTAGGGAACGGGAGGGGATGGCAGGGGACGACAATCAACTTTTTTTAAAATTTGAAAAACTGTTTCTAGTGGCTAGTTCCTCTCGAACAACCATACGTTTGAACTTTGAAGCACCCCAATGGCTATAAAAGCCACCCTTTGGGTCCTCATTTCTCGATGTTTTATTAGTACATTTGTGTCTATATGATTCATGCTCTTTGGTCTATTTAGTGTAAATTTGTGGTCAAAGTGATGCTCTATGTGTGTGGCATGTGTGTAGGTCAAAAAATGCCAAAAAAACTCTGTTTTTCTTTTTTGTTGTTCCGACCCCCTTCCCCGTTTCTTGACTTTTGCCGTCCCGTCCCCGTTCACGACCCCGACCCGCCGTCCCATGTAGCTATGCGTGAAGCACCGGATGTACACTAACGTCCGAAGGAAGAGCCAATTCATACGCAATTGGGCCAATTTTCTTTGTGATCAAGAATGGACCACAAAATCTAGGTGAAAGCTTATAATGCTTTCTAGTTCTCATAACCTTGGAATCTTTGGGTATCTTTAGATAGACCCATTGTCCCACATCTAGAGTCCTTGGAAGATCTCCTTTGATTAGCATAAGTAGTAACTTGATCACGAGCTGTCCTTATGCTATCCTTAGCCAATTCGTGCATTTCTTGCATATCATATAAGAAATCACGAGCTTGGCGATCTTTGACTTTCTATAAACTAATTGCAATAGGGGACTTAGGTTGGAATCCATACGTCAGATGAATGGGCTAAATCCAGTAGCAGAATGCTTGCTACTATTGTAGGCAAACTATTATTGTGGAAGGTACCTTTCCCAATCAATTGCCTGTTAGAGACATAAGCTCTCAACATATATTCCAACGTCTGATTTATCCATTGTACTCAAGATGATCAGAGGACGACATACTCAACTTCGTTTGAAGGTGAGCAAATACATCTTGCCAAAATCATCAAGGGAACTTGGTATTGCGGTCATTGCTGATATCCTCTGGCAAACCATATAACTTATAAAGCTGATTGACAAATAAAATTGCCAGCTCATGGCTTTTTATTGTCGACTTTGTTGGAATAAATTTTACCATCTTTGTGAGTCTATCAACCACCACCCAAATGGCATTATTTCCGCAATTAGTATTTGGCAAACCAACAATAAAAGCGATATAAATACTTTGCCACTTGGCATCAGGGATTTCCAATGGATGTAGTAGGCTAGCTTACCTAAGGCGCTCTGCGAGTTAAGAAACTATTCTTTTCACTATGGTCGACGCCAAAGTACAAAGCAAAGATTTTGACCGCTTGGAACCTTCTACGGAGGACCCAGGAGGACACACCGCTGACATACAAAGAGAGATTTTGGGATGCTTTTCTCCCCGTGGATTCTTTCAAAAATGTCCCTCTCAAGGAACAAATGGAGCAGGGCTATTGTTGTGACTTACCCTATGACGTACCAAGTTTTTGTCTGAAGCACGGGGTTGATGTATTGGACAGTTTTTAATCAATAGAAGGATCTATTTTGTACAAACTTAAAACATCTACCAGAGAGTTGGTTTACACTTCTTCCTTGAGATGAGGCAGGTCAGACTGGCTGGGAGCACCCCCCCGGGTGGCCAAAACCCTGTGCGGCCGCCGGCCACCTCTGCCTCTATGACTCTTTTCTTACATCAGAATCATGTTTCATTGGTATAGTAATTTGGTGTTTCAAATTTGAAAAAAGATTATGTTGCATTCCAGTTGAACTTATTGCACAGATATCCCTTTGAAGATTAATGATATTTTGGTGTGTCTATAGTTCAGCATTCCTTGAAGCAAAGAAGGTTTAGTGGTAGAAGCTTTGCATGTCTTGGAAGTTCAATTATGGTCGTGCTTTTGGTATTTTGCGGTTCAGGCTGGCATATTTTTGTAAGCTTACTGGTGGCTTTATGTGATAGACAGGGAGCACTGTGGCTGATCAAATGGATCTTTTAAGAGAGCAAGTGAAAGTGCTAGCTGGAGAAGTAACATTCTGTACAAGCTCCCTGAAAAGGCTCTCAAAACAAGCTGCTTTAACCTCAGATGATGATCAGAGCCTGGTGAGAATTCTAAAGAAGGGACTTTTGTGCATGAATATTAGTGCCACTTCCAGAATCATGATCCTCTAGATTTTAAAGAAACGCACTGAAAAGAAAAATTCTGTACACACATGATTAATTGTTAGAACTGCACCAATAAATAATGCTATATTGGAGTTGATTTAAAGGCCTCCATATTTTTCTTCAGAATTTGCTTAGTAAATATTTTCTTCTTTATCATGCAAAATGCTATGGCTTCAAAAATGGAGATGGAAAAGGGCACTCCTCTCTCTCGATTTAATTTCCAGCTGCCAGCAGATTTTAAATTGCAACCTATCTGTCTTTTTCTAGTCATGGTACCTTAATCAAGCTTTGTGAAGATGCCACTGGAGGCCTGAAACGTCAGATAGATTTTGAGAGATTTCTTTTGTGTTTGGTTCTTTTTTGTGTGTAAGGGCACTGCTTAAACCAGTGCCAGTGGTGATTGCAAGAGCATGTCTTCCAAGAGTCTGTGTACGGAGTTCCTCAGCAATCTAAATTTTTTGAAGGGCCCTCTCAATAAAAAAATGCAGAGCTGCAAGGTTATGAATGACAATAATTTTGGGGTTGTGTTTGTTGAAACATCACAGAGAAAGCTTCCTGGAATGTCACCCATCCCAATACTTTCACTAGATATGCAAGCTTATCAAGAACGTTCCCCAAATTGGCTTAGCCAATTTGAGTACGTGGCACCACTTTTTCCCAATCCCTTGATTTCCTGAAATTAAGTTCATTGCCACAAGCTTGGCTAGATAGATATGGTACTACTTGAAGGATGCTATATTTTAGATGCTTTTAGTCATACATACTTGTACGCTACAGGCTGCCAGTGGGCAATAATGGCAGAGATGGTGGGGTAGTGGGGTATGTGTTTCAAGGGGATCTTACTCTTATGGAGGAGGAATAAGAGCAAACAATAGCAGTACATAAGGAGTTTTTCAGTTTCTTGGAACGCAATATTTAGGCCAGGATATGATGATAGTTGAGGAGTTTTCGATGCAGATATGCAAAGGAGAGCCCCATTTGGCAAAGTTGTTAGAGGTTTGACTCCAGTTTCACACACAGAAAATGTTATTTTGAGAGGGTATATCTCATCGCACACAACGATTGGTGGCGATCGGGAGGGATGACACTTTGGACCGGTTATAGCAACATTGACGTAACACCTATTTGATTAAAATTGGAGTTTAGAGAGTTTCAGTTGAGGCCGAAACATTAAGACATGGCAAATTTTTTTAACTAAAGAATTAACTTAGTGCACAAACTATCATAAGGCTTGAACATTCAAAGAGCCACCGTAAATGCCACAAGCCACAATAAGTGTCCTCAATAGCCACGAGTCACTCTCAAGTATGCGTTAAACCTTGGTGTGTGTGTGTGTGTGTGTGTGTGTGTGTGAGAGAGAGAGAGAGAGAGAGAGGAGGAGAGAGAGAGAGAGAGAGGAGAGAGAGAGAGAGAGAGAGAAGAAATGAAATGAAATGTTATTAACGTCTTCAAAAGGCCAAAGTGACCTATGAGACCAGAAAGTTACAATGTGGTGGATCTGATACAAAGTCAGAGTAACAAGATGACAAAAATGAAATGACAAATGTCACAATAAAATACTACGGAATCCTAAACTACTAGGTGTGAACTAAGCAGCTAGCTGGGATAGCTAGATCACAAGAGATCCAGCATCGGTCGCTGGCGGATCTCATCAATCTCCTCCACGGTCAGTAGTCTGACTGGGCGTCGTGCATGTCGAGCCAAAGTGATCCGAATCCTCTGATGCAGCCTCCGCCGATGTGAGAGAGCCGATGTGAGAGAGAGAGAGAGAGAGAGAGAGAGAGAGAGAGAGAGAGAGAGAGAGAGATTTTTAATGTCCACGTGTCGGCCTATGAGACAAATCAAGTATACATGTGTGTATGTCTTCCATCTATCGGAAAAGACAACAATCCAACTCGGTACAAAAAATAAAGAGAGAACCTTGGTGTATGATGGGATCATTGGGGGGGGGGGGGATGGAGCTCTAGTACTAGGGACGTGTGCATGTCTATATGCTCAGGGCAGTACAACCATGCAGATGCATCAAGATAGCTAGCTTCATCCTGTGCTAATAGGGGGGTGTAAAATGTGGTACATGGGAGGACAAGAGCAAGGGTTGCTCCAATGAACGCAGCTGGGTGAGCCATCAACTATACTCGTTTCTTCCTCAGCAGCTCCATGCTCTCTGGTCTGGATCACCTCGATCTATCTATGGTGGAGTCGTAGTAGGGCCCGGCATCTGGGTAACACACAGATGTCGTCTGGCCCTGGCTCATTGCAGCTTGCGCGAGTCACTTCCCTCGGTGGATCTGGGAGTGGAGGAGGTGTGGTCCTGGAAAAAAAATAAGTTGCCGGTGCTGTATGTGGCTAGAATTAGGTCTATGCCTGGTATGCTCTAGGGTAGCGCCCCGATGTCTCTGGTCTTGGGTGAAGTTAAGGGGATGATTATGAGTGGAGGAAGACTTGTATGGCCACAAACTCCATCAATTACTTTACTAAATTGGGTAGCACTCCAACCACTAGATGTAAGAATTTTGTATGTTGTATCTATGATGCAAACACCAACACAAATTTAGAGCTATTCTCACTGCAGAGAAACTCAATGCCTTCCAAATTCTTTTAGTGCCATTCTTTTGTGCAATGATCCACTGCACATATCCCCTAGTGATCTCAGGAATTGGCTCTTTCTCCTTTCCTTTTTGTAGTAGGAGATTTAGCATTTGCATATAGTTCGTGAAGAGAGATTTGTAAATCTCGTTTGTAATGTTATAATGACTTACATTCATCCCATGAAGTAACTGCTATTGCTGATGGATCTATCTCTTTAAATGCCATCAAAATTTGAGGCTCGAAAAGCTTGGTCTGCTTTAAGTTCGTTGCACGTGCAGTGAGGTCGAGCATGCCTGCTTGATGTGGTTGCTTCACTAAGCCGATCTTCTCATCTGTCAGCTCCTGTTGTAGTAGCTTGTCTTCTAAACCATTTAGGCATCTAAAGGTTGTTATTGTTGGTTGTCCCCCACAAGCAGTTGATGTCTGATGCTTCTCCAAGATGTTTATCCACTGATCATAGATTTCATCATTGTACATGACCATGTGTGCTTCTTTGTTGGCAAAGGATTTATGGTTGAACACGATGTTCGCCACATTTACAAAGGCCTTCAAAATAAAGAAAAGAAAATTAACTACCTTGATGATGGTAACCATCGTAATAATCAAACCAATTTCAACCCAGCCTAAGAAATTTTGAAATTTTTAGACTTATGAAAAATCTCTAAAATTTGCCTGTAATTTTGTTGCTTTGTCATCTGCAATTTTTCTAAAGATGATAATGTGAAGCTTCTCTATATAATGGGAGCAATAGAGCCTTGCAATTTCAAAGTGTGGGAACCGATGCTTGGCCACTAACTTTGGCCAAAATTAGTGTGAAATCAAACCTTTCACAAGTGTCCATGGCGGGTTTGCAAAACCACAAGGAGAAAAAGATAGAGATCTTGCATTACAACAGGATTGAGAGCAAGACCAAGTGTTGAGAAAACCTCCTTGGAACAACAGAAACACACAGAGACAAGGAGGGCACGGTTTAGTACAGGTCTCCGGCAGCAAAAGAGGATGTGCAAGAGTAGTTTAGTGTTGTGGTCAACACATTGTTCCTCCTTCTCCGTAGCTCATTGCACCATGCCTTGCATGCATGCAAGAGATCCAAAATTAGATTTGATACCACTTTGAGGACAAGGGCTATGAAGCCCAACTCTCCACCTAGCTATATGCCACTTATAGGCAGCCCCCGAGCTACTTCACACTGTCCCTTGGACTCATATATTCAATCACATATTTCTTCTCTCTTTTGTCGATTTCAACAAGTAGGAAATATGTCTCCCTTTAAATAGACACACATGCACACAATAATGCTCAGAATTGCAACACTCTCTCTGCAACTGACAAGGTGCCAAATGGATATCTTGCTCCTCTTCTCCTTCATGAGTAGGAATCTTCCAAAAGGCAACCTTTAAATCTCATTTTTTGAATAAAGATTTAAAGAAACAACCTTAGATCTATTGGAACTTGACCAATGTCCCCAAAACAATCCCATCCCAGTCCACAATTTTATTCGATTTCAAGGTCACAAATTGAAGGATTCACCCCTTTTTTTAACATGAAAACATGTGATTTTTTTTTTTTTTCCTCCAAGACAAGCTTAAAATCCATCCAAGATTTTACACTTTCAATTGGTTTAAAATGCAGTAAATTGTGATTTTCTATCAATAATGCCCTTGACTAATCTTCTCTTGTTTGTTTCAAGACTTTCCTGCATTGCAAATAAGCTTGCACCTTTCTCACACAAGACTAAGAGTGTCATTTTTATGGCAACATCATGTGCCGGTGATCAAATGGATGCAGATGAACACAACATAGCAGAAGTGCAACACATACACAGAATAAAATGCAAGCAACAACACAAAGACATATAAATAGATATGGCTCCAAAAAAAATGCAATAGCATGACATGACCTTTATGAAGTATGAATTCTGCACGAATGAAAAAATTGGCATCCACAATGCGGCCTTCCTTATCTCTTATTAACCTATTAAGCTAGTGCCAAATTGAGATCGTATGCTTGGACCTAAGCTTCGAACGCACCATGTTGATTGAGCAAAATTTAGAAATTTGAAGACAACATGATCACAATTAAAAATGAGTCCAATTCTAGTAAAAAGCAAAATCACTCCCACCTTTGTGTTATTTGCTGTTAAGGGTCTTGGGGGCCCCAAAACTCAAGGAAGAAGAGTTACATAGTAATAGTTCCATGAACGCACTCAAAATTGCCTTATAATTTAAAAACACATCCAAAATATTCATCAAAGTGCAATTTTAACTAGTAAATTAGCACAAATATTTTTTCATAATGGACCATAGCTTCCAATACATAGGCTTTCCAACTATAAGAGAGTTACCCGTAGCACTTTAAAGGTTATGTTATGTTTTAGGGTGGTCTAATGTCAACTTTTATAACAATTGGCTAATAAAAGCACACAATTTTTTAAAAACATTATTTTTTTGCTCATTTTAAGTTTACAAATGCTATTCAAACCAAACTAGAAAGACCAAAGAAAAAAATCAACTTTTTTTAAGATCATAAGCTAGCTTTGTGGATATAAACCACTTTAGAAGTTACTTGGTATGTCAAGAAACATTTATAGAAAGTTGCTCACTTAAGAGGACACAAAAGTGTCGAGGGACATAAAAGTGTCATGTTACCAATCTAGTGTTAAACATAGCTCAATTAGGTGCCAAGGGTCATATGATAAGAGTCTCTAACAATTACTCCTTAGTATTGGAGAATAAAATATTCAACTCTCATGCTATTGTTCATCCATACAAATAAAGGTTCTATGTTTGAAAAATAAGTGAGCGATTCTTACCTCCTGATAAAGAAAAACGAGAAAGAAAAGGGAGAGGAGAGGAGGGTAGGGGAGAGAAAACAAAGATAAAAGCATTAAACGTGTTTCACTGGATTAAGCTCATAGTAGTGCTCATCTTTCACAAGAGGTGGAGGTTTTTATAAATGGAGGGCAGAGGGCTACAAACCCAAGAATGGGAGAACTAAGAGGAGGAAAGAGGGGTATCTAGGTACAATGAGTTAAATAGAGCCAATTTTTTTGTGTGACAATGAAAACTTTGAGGGAGTAACATAAAGATAAGAGAGGCTAAAAAGAAGGGAAAAGTCACATAGCGCAAATATTTTTTCGTTTATTTTTGGTTTTTTGGTGGGGGGGAGGGGGGTGAGAAAAAGAAATGGCCCAGTTACAAAAATTTATGGTGATTCAACATTTGGCTAGAGAAATTAAAAAAGCTATCTTTAACAAAAAGGAAACAAGTGGTGGTAGTGGGGGCGCTTTACAAGGTTAAGAAGGGGTAAAAAATTAGGATGCCATAAGTTTTTTTATGCTAGGTGCATTGAGCCAGCAAATAAGAGGCTTTGGGAGGTGGGAGAATTGTGGTTTGTTGCTAAGGTAAAGAGTGAAAGATTTATTAATGGCGAGAGAGAGATTGAGGTTACGTGCATAGGGTGAGAAGGGTATTTTGACCACCATGGGGGAGGGTTTGGATTTGGGCTCGTTGATCATGAAAGAATCTCTTTCATTGTAGGAGATGAAGGTAAAACAAGCTTGAAGGAGAGCTTAAGGGTAACCTCTTGCTCTGAGTCTTTGAAAAAATTTGGAGCAAATGTTAAGAAAGCCCTCTAGAAAGCTTTCTCTAATATATACCTTTTAGGAAAAGAGGAACCAGGAAGCAAGTAGCAGTTAGAGAAGTATCCCAAACAGAGTTAAGATGTGATGAGAGAGAGAAGAAAATATTTTTGAGGTTAGGTGAGGGAGATGGAGGGTACCAAGAGGAGTTGGTGAGAGAGAAAGGAGAGGGAACTTCTTTAAGAAAGAGTTTGAGTTGGTAGCTTCTTTCTAAATTAGAGAAGGAGTGTAGAAGGGAGAAGAGGGGAGGAGGGGAAGGGGGTGGAATGTATTTAAGCCCTAGGCCCAACAGTTTGCGAGATTATAGCAAGCAAGGTTTGTAACTTTGTCTCTAAAGCATATAAAATCATTATCCTGAGCCGTGTTTCACATAAGCTAGCTTGCATGTAAGGTGTAGAGTGCGCAAATGTGGTGCACGAAGTGTGCGTGCGAGAGAGGTGAGTACAAGCGTGAGAGGGCGAGGTGCAAGGGAGACAATATGTGGTGGAGCTCTCAGGGGCTATACCCTCTAGCCCCTTATTCTCTATATGTATATGTTCTCAGTGGTCAGTGTCAGTGGGTGGCTGGGCACTGGGCGCCTAGCCCGGGGTGAGACACATCGCCTTTACCCCAACATACTCCCACTTAAAGGCGTCTGTGCCAATTAGTGGACCCTACTAGCTATCTACTAGTATATACAAGATGATAGGTGAGAGACTCTCTCAACCCACTCCCATTGGCTCACTCACTCGATCTACATGCAGTTGCATCGGCTTTGGTGGTAGGCGAGTGTGCGTACCCACGCTAGAGCCCGCATGTAAATCCCACAGACAACTCTGTATGGTCTACAAAGCTCCACAAAGCGTCATGCTAGCATTAGTCATCTCTAGACTGGCAATCCCTACTACAGATGCTCCCATTGCAGCTGCTAAGTTGGACCTCGACACTAATAGGTGGTACATGAGACACCCGAACGCTGATGACATTTGTGCAATCCTAGCTCTATCGGCTTATTCAACGCTATATGCATACACTGCATCATCAGGAACACTCATCACGTATGGGTGTGTCTCGTCTGACATTGGAACATGCATGTCCCTGTCGTCAATAGGTGGTACCCTGTGTCCTAGCAAATCATCATCAACATCTAGCATAAGCCTATCAAAAAACTCTATATCTGTCATCTCTACATATGCCTCTAGGGAGGAGACTGGCTCTACCTCTCTCTGCATAACATGAAATAACTCTTGTTGTGACTCACTGGAGCAAACCCGCTCCACCTCTGCTGCTGTAGAGTCTACTGACATGTCCTGCACAGCTAAACGCTCTATCTCTAGAGCATAGTGGATCTCACTCATGAATGAGACTCGCCTAGTCTCTCGCTCATCACACGTCAATGTAGTAACTGAGACTCTACCATCTCGTACAATAGAAACATGCAATGGGTAAACCACAGAAGACCTAGCTCCTCGAGCAATGACTAGGCAACCCAACTGCAACTGGAATGACCTCTCTCGAAGCAGTACCTGACAGCCACGCTATCTCAAACATGTCATTGTTGAGATCAAACTCTATGAAATCCTAGGAAGATAGCGCACATATGTAAGTGTATAAGATGCACCACTGCGTAGTAATAGACATATATCTCCTGCACCCTCTATGTCATATGCGGAACCATCAGCCAAATGAACATGGCCATAACTCCCACTAGCAAATGTGTTGAACCAATCACGGCATGGTGTGACATGAAATGCTGCAGACTCATCTAGCAGCAATCAAGAGCAAGTGTCATCTCTGTCAAACATGTATCGTGGGTCGAGACTAGATGTAAATGTGACATCACTATCACTGGCATATGTAGCCGTCCCTCTAGTCTGTGTCGTAACTGTCTGTGCATCACGCATCTGTCTCCAATGCTATCTCATGCATCTAAAACAAAAACGCCTAATGTGCCCTGTATGACCATAATACCAAAATCGCATATGTCGGGAAGATCGAGACCTCTGTCTCTCATGAGCCATCACTGTAGACTCAACTGTGTCACACATCATGTCAATGCATAAGCTTCAAAAGTGGGAGATCACTCGACCACCACTCTAATCAAGCATAAACCAACCAATAGCTCAATAGTGAACACCTGTAACCTACATGTTGAAGTCTCACACTCAGAATATGCGTCGATGTGAGAACATGAGGCAAAATCAAAGAAAACCTGTAACCACTACGAGCATACCATACGAGAACACGAAAGTGTGTCCAAAACTGACAAGATCCTGTCAAAGTGAGAGTAGAACTCGATCACTGTCAAAATAATGGCGAGAACCTGGAGAAAATCCGACAGAGTTTCCCCTATAAACTAAGCAAAATCTCAAGTCAAATCTCAGCCATAAATGGCAACACAAAAGTAAACCAACTCAAGTGAAACCAAGAGAGACTATATGCATAATCAGACTGCAAGTCTGTCACTGCATGGCTGTCGAAAATCAAGTCAATTGACCAAAACGCTCTTTATACACGATAGAGGCAAGACAACATATCTGTGATAAGAAAGCGTATAAACCTATCAACAAGTGATCCACATAAGGCATACATAGGCCAAAACCATGGCAAAGGGCTCAACTTTTGAACGAGTGGATCCTGGACAATCTGTACCTGTACGCGTAACCTGTATACCTGTGAATCTTTCAAAACTGAGCTATACTAAGCTCACATGCACCAACCCGTGCAATATCCTCTAGAATGTGCATCAGCCAAAACTGCAATCCGCATGTGCATACATCACCTACCAAACATATGGCAATTGAGCTCACTCCTGCATGATAGCTCTCTGGACAAAGTGCCCAACACCTATATGCACGTGAATCTGTCACCTGTGAGCTCTAACTAGCTCAAACTGTATCCGCACATGCCATACATAGCAAAGCCTCTCTGAATCTTTGAACACACAATCATTCATGTGCACAATAGTTATGCCACATAATCCGCATGATGGGGCAAAACCTGTGAGCAAAATAGATCCAGATTCTGCTCAAAGCATAGAGCACTTGGCTGCCAAGAAATCACCTAAAGAGTAAACCACCTGCACTCTACTTTGGTGACACGGCTCGAGTCTCACCAAATCAGCCCCACACTTTCATATATGCATTCATTCACTCTAAATGGGCTGAAGATTCAGATCTTCAAACGTTTCCATCACCTTGATCTGAAGCCCTGATTTAAACTTCGAAACACGTACCTGTGAAAAATCCGAAATACACATAGCTGCTGCAGAAAATTATGTGATCAGAATTAGGTCAAATGGACATTTCCATTGCGTCTAGAACGTGCCAAAATGTCAAAAAAGTGTCCTAGGTTGCGCAGATCTGAGTCCGTATGAGGGATTTATGCCAAAAAAGTGATTTTCGGGCCCAAAAATGCACCTCTGCGAATTTGTTTCTACAAACCTGTCTGCTGTGTGGTGTGTATGGGCTGATCTGTGGACACAAGGAGCTCAAAATACACTCCTCCTACAAGCCTCTGCAAACTGGGTCGCAAGCTCTTCCATCTGTGCTCCGATTTATGACCTCCCCGCCATGGTCAAGCTCCTGTAAAGCTTTAGCTATTGCATATGTGTGCTCTCCCTCTCCGTGCCTATGCTCTGATACCAGTTGTAGAGTGCGCGAAGCGTGCGTGTGAGAGAGGTGAGTGAAAGTGTGAGAGAGCGAGGTGCAAGGGAGACAACATGTGGTGGAGCTCTCAGAGGCTATACCCTCTAGCCCCTTATTCTCTATATGTACATAAAAATAAGATGAGGGTTAGTGTGAGTGGTCAGTGTCAGTGGACGGCCAGGCACTGGGCACCTAGCCCGGGGTGAGGCACATCACCTTTACCGTAACATAAGGGGGGGTCGATGATCCAATAAAACAAAGGTTTATTATTGTGTACATTATCAAGACAATAAAGTGACAAGTGGGCCAAACTCTCTCTCTCTCTCTCTCTCTCTACAAATAATCCTTGTGGCATAAGAAAAAAGATACCCTCAAACTCCAACTCTAGTGATTTTGGCAAAGTTGGAAAAGCCCCTATTTGACCTCCACCTTCAAAGATTACCTAAGCATTCATGCTTAACTCCTTATAATAGGAAATGAATATTTTTCTGATGCTTGGTAGAGGTTAACCCTAGCATGTGTGAAACCACCCTTAATGTTTTGGGTTACCTTGTGATGAAACTGGGTTCCATTTAGGAAGCCCACATTTGGGACCTTTTGTGCACTTAACTTAAAAAAAAAAAAAAAACTCACAATTGTGAGTGATTGTATTAGAATGTCGTAGAGAAAATTATAACCTTCAACCTCAAGCTCCTGTCGAGCCTTGAGGTTTCGAAATTACATCAGATTCAAGTTGATAAGCTATTATCGAGAACTCATCTGAATGGCCCGGGTTGCCCTAAGCCAGTCATCTGAGTTCTGACGTTTACCTATCACATATATAAGCTCCTCACTTTCTTGTATAATCACTGAGAAACTAGCCACAGAAAGGTCATTATCAAAGACGCGGCAATTCCTAGCCTTCCAAATATTATGGAAGAAGCAAAATCTTACAATTTGAGTACAAACAAGAAGGGAGGGACTTTGAAATTGTTTCCCCCCCTAGACACAAATCATTCTTGAAGAAGCCTATCTTCCATGTTTTTGGTATCCATTTGCACACCTTCCCCACCATGCCTCTGATTGCTGGACAAACGAGAACAGACGTGTGAGATCTTTGCTAGTCCCTTGGCACCCTGAGCACCTATCGGATTCAATGCCCTGTGCCTGAATCTTGATGCCCGTCAGCAAGGCCCCCCATAGCACCTTCCATAGAAACACCTTCATATACTTTAACCTTTAAAACTTAGCCCACGCGTATATAATCTTAGCCCATAACAGTAGAAAAGCAACAAATTTTCACACTTGAATATGTAGTCCAATCCTCCACAAGTTCCCCTCTTCTTCTTGCTCGCCGGCCTTGCCTACAATTGGGGTTTTCATAGGGAAGTTACAAGAACTTAAAGGTTTTTTGAGGGTCAGATATGGGTGAAAGTATAACTGGGTGGTACACTTTTATGGGTTGATTACTAGTTTTGAATAGCTGCACTATTAGACGTGGCGCGCGGTAAATTTTTTACAAATTAATTCTAAATTTGGCACCAAACAGCTTTTTAGATTCTCCTCTTCAAGAGCTATCCAATGATATATCGCACTCCTTGGGTTCTTCTATCTTTGTCAAACATATTACAGCTATTAGTTTGCCAAATAGTGATGTCCCGGACACAGCTTTGGTGTCCACTCAGTCATGCTTTCACCCATATGTAGTTTTAGGATTGGCTACAGGCAAGATTTGCAAAGGAAGCAACGAGAAAGGGCACATTTTCTTGCGTAAGTTTTTGGCAAGCGAGCTTGAAGAAACGGGAAGAAGAAGTTATTTTTGTGGTGTGCTCTAAAAGAGCACGTGTGAAGCAAGGGTAAAGGGGCACACATCGAGTAAGGGACGGGAAGCAGAAGAAGAAGCTTCTGGGTTTTTTTTTCTCTCTTGACCAAGAAGAAGATGAAGAATATCAACAATCGACGATTTCCATCACCTTGTTCCTCTTCTCTAGTGTATGCCACCTATTGCAAGTTGCATAGAGGGTGAAAATTTTCAAAAAATTTAGATTAGGGTCACGTACGCTACCAATTAAACGTTTGACTGCCACCGTACTCCAGGCCCCAAATTAACTTTGGTGTTTACCGCTTGAATGGAACATACATAGGGTCTCGTTTGTGGAAATTTCTTGTGTCTAGTTTCTAATCTCGATTAGCAATGTAGTTATTGGTTTCAATTTGCACTCTCTCTAGCCTCTCTTGTGTTTTGATTTGTCCCAATCACTTTCTCACAACTTTAAGCCCAATACTTTCCCCCTAATTGCTTAGTTCTTGACAGTGTGTCGTTTGCGCCAATAGTAATGGCACTTGTAAGTTTTTATGAATAAATAACCATGTGATATGGTGTAGTGGAGAGATCGATCAATAGGTTGGCTTGGACCACTAGTATTTACCCTATGTCAGCCATACAGATAAAATTTTCACAATGGGATGATTACAAGGATCAAGGGATTGTAAAAGTCGCATGTGCAAGCTTGTGTGTAAGGGGGGGATCGATGATCAATGATGGGAAACTTGAAAAGAAGATTTGGGGGCGAGGGTCATTTAAACATGCCCGCTCACAATTTTTGAGAAAAGCTTACTAAGGCGAGAGTATGTGACCACAGTTCTGAGAAAAGCTTATTGAGGCACGGAATCCTGGCAAAGACTGTGCAAGATTAAAGAGGAAAAGGGCATGTGCACGGTAGGTGGTGCGAAGGAGATGAGCTAAGATTGGCTCTTCTTTAATGAACAAAGGATACACAATAGGCAGCCACAGAACACAAAGGATACACAATAGGCAGCCAAACTCATTGGGTGAGTTGGTTAGCTTGGCAAGAGTAGTATCAATGCGTGTGAATTCAAGAGTAGTACCAATGAGTTGGTTAGCTTCACAAGAGTAGTACCAATGCTTGTTAATAGGCATTCACAAGTGTGGGTTGTAGAACAAAATGGAATCGACAAAGATTCTGTCCAATAAAATTTGAAAAAGAGCCAAAATAGGGGAGCCCTAAACCAATGACAATTTCTACCCTACTTGGCCCGTCCTACACTCTGTGGCATCATCCTGTGCCACCGCCACCGTCTTGCTTGCCGTGTTGACCTTGCTATTGGCTTTCACATTCGCCAGCATAGCCGCCTCTCCGCCTCCGTGCACGCTCGCTCTCGATCCAGGTAACTACTTTCGATCTGCTTTCGGGTGCATGCAAATTACATTCAATCACAAGGTTGTCTTGCTTTAATTTTGGCCACGAGAAAGGTTTGCAATGAGCCTAAAGTCTAGTTTTTAGAGGACCTGAGAAAGAGTATCATTCCTTTTCCTAAAACAATGCTCTGAGAGCTTGGACTGAAATGGCATTTTTTTGTCGTGCAGCCTTGTTTTGTCTTGTTATTCCTCGTTCGTCATTTGCTTTTGGATATCGATCTTATCCACCTCTCAATGATGTTTTGGCATAACATAATCATTAAAGAAAACATAAATACAATCAATCATAATTCCACAACCACATAAAAAAAATTCATATCTTGGAGTAATTGTGAGTATGTGTGAAAAGTGATGTGAAAAAACACCTTTTCACTCAAAAGAATACTTCCCCTGACACAATAACATTCTAGAGCTAGAACAAGGTGAAGGTTCACATTGGCAATCTACAAGAATAAGATGAAAGGAAAGTCAACTTATCTAAGGCCCCTTAAAAACGGCAGTCTTTAAAGACATCTATAGAGGATGCTTAATATGCTTATAGAGCCAAAAATCATCTCTTTTGTCCATCTAATAAAGGAGATACATCGGCTCTTAGTGAAGGTGCTAGTTCAGTCTTTGCTCTTTCTACCCCGTGTTCGAAGTTGTGAGGCAGGCCAATTAGGGTTTTCCTCTTCAAATTAGCTATTTTGTTTGTATAATGAAGTGTCTAAGCTTTCGTGATGGACTCAATGAAGAATTGAAGTGAAAACTTAGGGTTTTTAACTTGGCGAACAAGCATTGTATATGTGCAATTGGGAGCGAGGCTACACAAATTATCACACATATAAGAGTTTTGAGCTGATCTTGGTTCTTTTTTAGAATGAGGCTTTCATGGCTGGAGTTTTGTTCTTTTCAAATGTGTTTTTAGCTTCGAAGGTTCTACAATTTAATTGATTTTTCTCTGAACTTTCACAATCAGAGGCCTAACGCTTTCCTAGCTGCACTAGGTACTTCTTGACATAGTTTTTGGTGAGCCCGATGCAAAGTAGGCAAGGGTGAGGGTTTAAAATCTTTATTAAATGTCTCAATATAAACTTTAAAAGCTATGGAGCAACAAGAGCAATAGGGGATGTGGTTCTATCTGATCACAATGCAAATGTTTCACGCTTTTGTTGTGTTTATGCAGCAACAACAAAATCCTGAAAGAAGGAAATTTCTAAATCCATTCAATCAGTGGTGAACAAAATGGACCAATTTGATGGTTAATATGTATCAAAGTTCCTTTAAATGTGTATGTAAAGGAGATGGAGCTACATCGAGTACCAAAAGTAGAGATGGTACAAAGTTTTGAGTGAGAAATGGTTCCTTAGTGAGATCAGAGAGCATGTAAGGGGAATTAGAAACAAGCATGGGGGTTCGAACTTAGAAAGCATTCAAATTATCCTTGAATGAAGAGTATTTCATGGAGGACTCTAAAAGGGTGACAAAGAGAACATTTTTAGAGTAGGCACTTACGTCAAAAGAGATACTTTCACTACCAAACTTCTATGAGAACAGTGCTATGATCAATGAGTGATCAAGGACTAAAAAGGCTACCCTGAAATGAGAAAAGACGAAGCTCTTTTTTCAGGCTACAGAAAAAGAGACACAAGAAAAGTTACAGTTACTTCTTGAAGACAAAGATGTTGAATAGGTCCTAAAGTTCAACTAGAATGAGGTCAAATATGCAATATCACTACTAGCTAAGCAACAATGACAATGAGACAAGATGTTAGCCAACACTAGTCAAGCACCAAGCATTCCTGAGAGTTTCATAAAACATGTTATTGTGGTTTCAAATAGTGACAAATCCATCCTAGATGATATTGTTAAATGAATGAAAGAATTGCTAGTTGAGACTTGCAAGGCTAGGAGAGACGACGCAATGAGGGAGAAACCATCATGCAAAGCTACATGGCAAAGGCCTTATAATAGAGAAGGCTTTTATACACTGTTGGCGGATACGCCGCGAGCGGATGCTAGCATAGCAAGAACAGAACCAACAACTCTATGTTGGCCAAGGGCGAAGCTTAACCCATAGGCGCATGGAAACAAGAAGATGGGTGTCAAACTACTTCTCCACCTTCTAAGACAATCTCTAATCGAGGAAATCGAATCCAAGTGTTCTTATGCACTAGTGAAAGTAATCCAACCTACGATGCTAATGCTATCCAAATCTAGGCCAAATGCATTCGAAATGTCACGAAACTCACAAGATATACTCTCCTTATCATGAGATCAATACCCTATGGACTATGACTTAATAACTGACTCAACTACCTCTTGCGATAATCGCGTATATAAAGATATGCAAAAAAATACAAGTTACCAATTTTTGTGACATATGATCCTAATGTGTAGTGATACTCTCTGTGAATCCATAGGTGCAAAGAACTCACCAACGGACACCTGGTTTGCAAGAAAACTCACCCAAAAGCTCGTAGGATCTCACTTTGTGTTGTAGTCGGAATCGCACACTCTTGGCGTTGAATGGAAGCGCTTGCCATTGCTCACACGGTGGTGGTGTTGCTTTAGCAATGGACCTTCCATAGCGTGCGTAGGGAAGAGAAGAAATCACTCTCTCTCTCTCTCTCTCTCTCTTCTCTCTCTCTCTCTCTCTCTCTCTCTCTCTCAGACACCACGCACAGTGATAACCGGATTTGATTAATTCAAAAGTTGGGTTTAGGTTTACAAAACTTGACTATATACATTCCTCCATAGAGTCTCATTCCCACAAAGTCTAATGGCTACTCAAATATTACAAAAAGTATCATTCTGCTTCAAAAAATAATGGTACAACATATTGGGGAAACTTCTTCTATGTTCCGCCGTCAACACTCCCCCCTTCCGCGTCCACGTCGTCCCTGACATGAACGGTCTTACTCTTTTGCTTTAGTGAAAGCCGTTCTACTGTCAGTGGAAGCCTGGTGGTTTTAGCAGCTTTAGGTACGATTCATACCTTTTATTCCCCAAAGTGATTGCTGGGCCGATATTTTGCTATTGTATGTAAAGAACCCCGTGTAGAAAGCTTCTTCAAAAGGTTGCATGTGACAGTTGGGCAGAAACATGATTCTCTGATATAGTAAATGTAAAACCTATGGAGATGGTTGTTTTGAAAAATCATATGTCATCGCAGTGATAGTGTTGCTCGTTGATAGGAGTGTAGAATCCGTGGCTTTGGAAGGCGCAAACACTTCAATGCAAGCCAACAAATTTTTACAGATTTTCTTGATCATGACGCACATCAAGTCTAGAGAGTCTGTGAAGATCTTAATGGTGCCCTTCAGGGTTTTCACCATATAAGAGACACATATTCTCTCTCCTTTAGTGGGAGCAGGCATAGATAGATAGTTAAACCAGCTTGGATGTGCCTTTATGATTCTGAAATGATTTTGTCAAGTGCGGACACGAAGGACTGGGAAAAATAAGAGGTCATCTCTGATGATCTTTGGGGCCTCCACCAAGTATTTAAAAAATCTTGGGTACTTTAGGAGCCAGGCTTTCCTCCATCTTGGTTGAGAGCCCACCACTTTACCTGCAGCCTCTGTATTCTTGTTACCATTTCCTTCATAGATCGGCTCTACGGCTTCTGATTTGACACTCTTCCTTATTATTATCACCTCATACTTTAGGAGAGGATATGGGAGTGTGGGTTGCATCCATTCCTCCCTAAGCACATTTGCGGTGGCCAGCCCTTGGATTCCTACAGAATGGAGCATTCTTGATTCCCATTCCAAGGCTGCCTTGTGGTCTTTTCTATCAGACACTGGAGACGTGTCTCCTCCTCTACGGTTAGTGGTTGTGTTTGCTCTACAACTGTCTCCTCTTGTTCTTCCTTGTGTTGTATATCTTCGGCACCCTCAGGAATTTCCATGGGCTCATCTCTAGCATTTGTCTCCGTTTCACTGGGCCCTGGTTCTGATTCCTGTGTCCTAAGTCCATGATTTGTCATTGCGCAAGTGTATCTTGTTGAGTAGCTTCTTCTGCCATGTCAACCATTGTCTCTTGCAGTGTTGCCAGATTCTTTTGAAGTTCTTCATGTTCTTTCTGGAGAGCTTGGTGTTCGGCTCCATTCTTTCTTCAACGGCTAGAGACCCTTCTACCATATGCATTTGCTGTCTTTGCTCTAGCCGCAATTCCTTCTTCAGGGTGGTGATTTGTGCTTCCAAGGCTTGTATAACTTGAGCATCTACCCCTGCACTTGCCCGCACCACCCTTGGTGTTGCCCTCAGTCTTTTGATTGTCAAGTCCTGGAGCTCTATTTTTTCTTTCAGCTCTAGGACTTCATCTTTTGCTGCTTCTAATTCATCTTCGACCTTATATATTTGCTCTTGGAGCTTGATTACTCTCGAGGCTTCAGTCATCTCTAGTGTGGGAGTGTCTCATTTGCTCTCAGCCTCCCTTAGTGTTGCAGTAAGAGTGTCAAGCTCCTTCTCTACTTCTTTGGCCTTCAAGTGGGTATCTTGTACTAGGTTTGAGAGGTTATCGTGTTCCATTTGCATGTTATCATCCCTAGTACGCAGCATGTCGTTCTCTTCAGCAATGGTAAGAGACTGCATCCTGACTCTGTCCCGTATTTGATATGCGGCTCTTATGTCATCTTCATTTGCTGCTACCAGGTTTCTAGCTGTTGGCCTATTTATTGGGCTAGTCAATGGAACATGATAACCTGTACTGATCATTACTCTTGCATGTGGTGCTTGGCATGGGCTAGCCAAAGGTCTCCATTGAGGCACTTGAGGGACTTGAATCAACCCTGGCACTCTAGGCTATGGGGACTATATTTCTGGAGTTATTGTTTGAGACTCTTGGTCTACCTTTCTCTCTTCAGATTCATCATCTGTGTCCTAGCCCCCACGGAGCTCTTGTCTCTCTTTTTCTTCCTTTGGAGTCCATGGTGGGTTAGGAGTTTCGTAAACAACTGTTGAAGCCTATGCCATTGTATATCCGGCTTGAATGAGGTCTTCATAGGTGTTCCTTTCATCTTTTTCCTGATCCCCATGTGCAGATGTGGCCTCTTTTGTTGCTTTTGGTGATGATTGGGGTTTGGGTGTAGATGGTTTTGGACTTGGAGGAGGAGTGGGAGAACTTAGTGGTGAAGGTGGTTTTTCAAATTTCATCCACTCTTTCTCTTGATCCTTATTCACTGGTGTTTCCGACGTTTTCCTTCAGCTTATTCTTT
>NW_028221419.1:107144-123013 GCF_014529385.1 Adiantum capillus-veneris | reverse complement strand
GCTATTTGTTTTTCTTGCAGAGGAGTTCATACTCTCATGAGAGCTCTATGTGCATGTGATATACATCTCTCGTATTCCTCGTCGTATAGAAGCTACAAGTGTCGATTGAGACACACTGATCGAAAATTGTGTGCAGAAGGAGGTGGGGCCGATTGAAGAATGAAAATTTGAATATCGCGCGCGCAAGAGAGAACGGAGGAGGGAATGGGGGGAAGAAGGAGGCGAGGAAATAGAGCTTAGTTTTCAAAAATGCAAAAGATTGAGATATTCGGCATTGAATTCAGTAGCCGTGGAGCACAATGAAGTGTTATCATGATTGGAATACTTTTTGGGTTTTTTAATAAACGTACCTTGCATGAATAAGATATCCAAATTTTAGAAAACATGTATGAAAAAGGGTTAAAATGAATTTTGTATTATCTCTCTCTACGCTGACATGGCATTTCTTACATGGCCCAAATTTGAGTCCAAACTTTTCCTAATGACACACACACACACAATCAATTGAAGCACCCTAAAGAGGACTTGTTGCAGGGATGATGAAAGTCAAGAGAAATGGGCACAATGGCTGCTACAGTGCATACTCCTAACCCGAAAGGTTGGTTTGGAGAAATGGGGTATCCCAAGCAAGGTTTTTGGGCGTCATGAGACTATCAATAGGAGCAAACTGGTACCAGAAGAATATTGTAGATGGTAGGTCCGTCTTACTTGGTCAGGTGCACACTCGATATTACTCCGAGTAGAGGTTGATTAATATCCTTTCAGTGTCAATAAACCATTCATGATTACTACCAATTACGAAGTCAATGTGCCGCATGTGTGGTTGGCTATAAGTAACTCAATGTCGCACATTGAGTTTTCGCCATTGGGACGAGGCAGAGGGTGTCTTGGTATGAGTATGTCCTTGACTCTAATAATGAGTAGTCCTGATGATGCAGTGCATGCAAATAGCGCACGGGAGGATACAAAAGCCATGTTTGTGGATATTTTGACAACGTTCGTGCGTCTCATGTACGAATTACTAGTGTCGAGACCCGACCTAGCAGCTACATTGGAAGCATTTTCAGTAGAGATTGTCAATCATACGGTGACTGACCCTAGCATGAAGCTTCGTAGAGCTTTGCAGACCATACAGAGTTGTCTACACGAGATTTACATGTAGGCTATAGCGTAGATACGTACGCTCGCCTACCACTAGAGTTAATACGGCTGCATGCAGATCAATTGAGTGAGCCAATGGACATAGGTTGAGAGAGTCTCTCATCTAGTTTCTTGTACATACTAGTAGTTATCTAGTAGGTCTCGCTTATCAACACATCGCCTTTAAGTGGGAGTTTATTGGGGTAAAGGTGTTGCGCCTTTTCCCGGGGCCAGATGTCCAGTGTCTGCTCGCCCGTCCATCGTGTGTACGTATCCTTATTGATTATATACATATGAAGAAGGAGCTCCTCATAAAACACTTCCGGAGGTTGCTCCACCCACACTCTCGTTTCCCACACGCATCCCCATCGAGATCCATGCACATACATCCTCACAAGTGGTATCAAAGCATAACATTCATCAATGGAGGAGGAGCATCCTCTACTGCGATGGTAGGCATGGGAGACTCAACTACATTGATCTCCTCAATATTTATCGTAATTTTACCTTTGTCAAACTTATCTTTTTTCATGTTTTTTTGGTCTCTTAGGAAATTGCGACAATCCTTTTTGTAATGACCCTTTATATGGCAATAGTAACACTTGATATTTTTGGCATTGCGCGCTCGAGCTATGAGGCTTTCACTCTCTATTTTGTTTTTTGTTTTTGTTATTGTCACGGTCTCTTTGCTTCATTGAAGTGCCATCCATATATGCATCTCCATGACTAGCACCTTCAAGAGATTTACGCCGAATCTCTTCAATGAGCAATGCATTTGTGATATCATTGAGCACTAACTTGCCATTGGGAGCTAAATTGCTAATGGATGTGAAAAACATGTCCCATGAACTGGGTAGAGAAGATAACAGGAATATAGACTTGAGTTCATCGTCAAACTCACTAAATCCTTGAGATGTCAACTGACTGAACAAGGAGTTGAACTCATTTAAGTGTCTAGAAACTTTAATACCTTCTTTCATGTTATGACAAAAACATACTTTTGCTCTCTCATGATGAACATAAGCTATCCTTGGCTGTTGTCTTCCCTATGATAGTGAAGAACACTAACTCGGATAGATGTAGACGTATCGTAGCCATGATTTTTGCATCCAAAATCTCCCACTGAGCCAGCTTATAGCCATCACTCTCTGCACGCTGTCGTGCTGTGACATGTATATAGTGGGAACGAATGCTACAAGATCTATTTTGAAACTTTTTAGATACACAAATATATTTTCTATAATGTACATATGCATATGTAAGTATAATAATAAGATTTATATCTCGTCCTATTATTTATCTCAAGGATAACATATTCTTACTATGGGAAAAGCATCAATAGCTCCGCCTATTTAACTTGGGCGAAAAGGCATTGGTTCTTTCTTTCTACCATCTCATTATCATCTCACACCCTAACTAGATCCTATATCTAGGATAACTTCCTATATATATATATTCTATGTATTTTTTTATTTCTTATATTTTTTATATTTCTTTGTAATAGCTTCTACTAAGAAGAAATCAAATCCTAGTGGAGCACTAGCTTGCATGATTTTCAAAGATGAACTCATTTTAATGCATTATTAAGAGGATGCTTACAAACCTTTGTCAAGGAGCAATGTCATGCTTTCATATTGCATGAGGTGTCCTTTGGAATTAAGTGGAAGTCTAAACGAAGGGGACCACAAGAAGACTTTTATTGCCAAAAAGATACTATTTTGGTGAATTTTTTACACAAGATTCTAATCCAAATTGAAAAAAGTATATAAAATGGGAGTCATAACTCATGAGCTGGATTTTATGTCCCTATTTTTATTTTTTTATTTGGAGCCACAATTGAGGAGATATGATCAAAATGGTGGACCCCAATTTGCCCACATCATGCAGGGCAAACTCATTTCAAACTTTGTCAGTTTCTGTTCACACTAGCTCTTCTCTTTCTTGTCTAGCCCTTGAGGATACCCTTCACCTATAAAAGGAAACCTCTTTTTCCTTGGAAACCATTCATGAGGGAGTGAGAGGATTGGTGCCTAATTGTACTTAGCCATAAATATCAGCCTAAACCTATACTTGCTCCTAGAGGAAGACTAGCCATTCTTGTAATCTATCCTTAGTAGATCAACTCTAATCAAAGGAGGTCTTGAACTTGGTGCATCAATCAAAGCTGAAGTCTTCCCTCTTCTTTTCTCTCCATCATAATGGTGAATAACTCCCGAAGAGTTTGTCAACAAGTAAGTTATGTTTTACTTTGATATTTTGTTGGTTTCTTGTTGTTTTCTTTTTCATCTCTAATCCAACATATATCTCTAATTTCATCTCCCTCCCTAACCAAACCTATCTCTCTCACTCTTAGAAAGTCATTCTCCCTAAAAACTCTAGGTTCTCCTTGCTACAGGTACATCTTTCCCCGCAGTATCCTTATTGCCTACAGGCAAGAATAAGTCTTGGGAGGGAAACTTCACTTCTCTTCACTTATCTCATATCTACATTTTGCACATACTAGAGTTATCCTAGATGAATAATTCACATGATGTGAATTTATATCACTTCTACTCTGTGTGATTTATTGCATTAACTTATGAATTAGCTGTTAAATACACTTTCAACAACGTATAGTGTTTCTCTTTGGCCCAGAAAGACTCAATGAATACTTCATTCATCGGATCCCATCATACTACCCTTATAGACTAAAACTTTTTTTTTGACATAAGTGTAGTTATCTTGCTATGAACCAAGAGGATTTGTACACACAATTAATCCCAATCACTAAACAAAACATATATATTATGGTAAGCACAAAATTACAATTCCAAAGAATAATCTGTTGCTTGTTTGATCGGCAAATATTGAATGCCATTAACTCATCTATTAACCCTTTTCATATTACCCATAATACGATACGACTATAGCTTTGATGTTTTCATCTTTGTGTTGTTTTGATATTCTCTTTTGTGTTCTTTCTTTGTGTGTGTGAGTGGAAGAGAGAAAGAGTGGGGCTTCTTTGATTTCTCTTCCTTCCAAACCCTAGACTTCATGGCATCTATGGTATAGCTCCTTCATATAGTTTTTGGAGTTCTCTCACAAACTCTCACAGCCAAAATCCCGGTGCTTTCCTGGAAAGACCGCAAATTTCTCGACAACGCTCTTTCAGTGGTTCTGATAGACCTTTGTTATTCAAAACATCCTTCATGGACTTGAGCATAAAGTCCCATAAGATACATCTGCTATGGCGAGAATATGTAGTGGGGAACTTCAGCCACCTGTATCACCAAAGGTATTTCAATATTCGAGAATACCTCAGCTCAAAGAAAACCTCACGCTATTGACCGTCTAGAGGCTATGCAGACTCAAAGACACTAGCCACAGTTTCAAAAAGGGCTCTTCCAAAATCAAGTCTCAAAACGGCCATGTAATCTGCCAAGACTAGCCAAATATGGCTCCACACAAAAAAACGTGCATAGGCAGTATTTGCAACATGCGTACAAAGAATCTGCAAGTGACAAAATCCCTGATGGGATTAGGCTCTCAAAAGAGCGAACAACATAAACTGTAAACACTATGAAGATACCACATGTATGGACGTAGTCCAAGTCTACCCTCAGCCGAAAAATATCCGTCGGCTGGATCTCCAACGCGTACACCACTGTAATGTCAATGTTGAAAACTCCGCTTCCGAGCAGTGTGCTTGAGAAAAGCGTCTCTCAAGAGACCACAAAAAAGGTGGTCGATGTGGGCTCAATAAAATTCACGTAAAACTACGCGTCGATGTAGACTATGAATGTCGGTGTCGATTTCCGCCGCCAGACGAAAATGCACTAGTCGAATAGCAACCAAATAAGTCAAAGCTGAAACTATGTCGAAGAGCACTCGGTGCACTCGGTGCCGATGCCGGGTGTCACTCCTCTATAATAGAGGTACCTCACCCGCGCATGTTGCAAGCATAGTCGTCCGCGAGAAATCGCTCGTCCGTGTGTTGGGGTTGGATGTTGAAAATTCGCCATGTAACTAGGGGTATCGAGACATCAAGGTCACCGAGAACTTGAGTCGTGCCAAAAAATGAAACCGATGTCGCGTTCTGCTGTTGGACAGAAGTGGCTAGCCGAATAGTCTCAAGGGAGAATCGTCGAGAGTCAATGTCAAAAAGAGCGTCGCCAATGTTGAAATCGAGCCGGGAGACGATGGCGCTCTCTCGCTCTACCTGTATGCTGATATCGTTGACGTTGGAGTCGAAGGAGCTGTAATGTCCTCTCTCTCTCTCTCTCTCTCTCTCTCTCTCTCTATCTATCTATCTACGCTTGCTCAAATCTCTCAAGCTCTCTCACTGCTGGACTGTGTCTATCTCGATCACACTTTGACTCGGGTGTGTGTGTCTTGTGTCCTCTACGACCATAGCATAATTGTTTATCCGCTGTGCCACTCAAGTACCTGAGAATTGACTTGACATCATCCCAATGCTTTTTACCAAGGTTAGACATAAATTTGTTGACAACTCCCATTGCATGTGCAATGTCAAGTCTCGTAGCCACCATGGCATACATGAGACTGCCACAAGCTGAAGCATAAGGAACCGTAGCCATTGCAGCTTTTTCCTTAGTAAATTTAGGACATTCGTTCTTGCTAAGTTTCAAATATGTAAGCAATGGGGTACTCAATGCCTTCCCCTTCTGCAGGTTGAAATGAACGGAGGGGTTGTCGAGGCTTTTAGTGGGATTGGTCTGTTGCACACAAAGTGTATGCAAGGTTTTTTTTACTACTGACTGTCAAAGCGACGAAAGCCTGCAGAAATGACGACTGACGAGCTCAGTTTGTGTGTGAGTGTGCGCGCGTGCGGGCTTGCTTGCTGCTCGCGACCCTCGATTCCTTTCTCCGAAGCTCTGCTCTGCTCACTGCAAATCTACCAGTTGACTTGCTTTGCTTTGACCAGCGATGCCTGCAACTTCTACAATGTGTGTGTGAGAGAGAACAACACACACACACTCCCAAACTCTCAGAATCCCTCTTGCCCGACTTCGCTTCAAGCTTCAAGGCTCTGCTTTGCTCGATCTTTGTTACTTCAAGGGATTGTTCTTCTGCTCGGTTTGCTGCCGAATTTCACTGATACGGCCTTGCTTTGGGACTTGAATGCCTTCAAGGCTTGCAATGCTTCTTTGCTGCCGATCTGCCGAATCTTCCTATCTGCAGCTCTCACAGTCAAGAAGAGCTCAATTCCTTGCAAGCCTAGCTTAGCACTGTTTCAAGCTCCCAAATGCCTTTTTTAATTGCCTTGCTGCTCATGTTGCCGGCTGTGTCGATTTCCTTCTTCAGCTCTGCAGAGCTTCCATTGCTCTTGCAATTCCTATCCAACTAGGAGGCCTGCACGCGCAAAGTGTAGCCGGGACCCGCCGGGCTCTGATACCAGTTGTGGGGATCGGTGATCCCGTGCAGTGAGTGCAAGAGACGGAAGGAGAGAAGGGGAAGAAGACGAAGCACACACAATAGAGTTGGGTTAGTGGAGTAGAATGTGAACTTTGGAGTGAACTCTACTTTCTATCTCTATATTCATTAGAGAAAAGTAAAATTAGAGGTGGTTCTCATGGCCATCTTGCCTACACCCAACATTGTTCTAAGCCAATCCTCCAAGTTTTGTCTCTTACCTAACACATGTATCATCTCCTTACTATTCTGTACAATTTTAGAGAAGCTTTCCATAGAGAGGTTGCCATCGAATACACGTCCATTCCTAGCCTTCCAAGTATTGTGAAAGAAATAGTATCTGACAATTTGATTACATATTAGGAGTGCAGGACTTAGAAACTGTTTTCCTTCAAGGCATAGATACTTCTTGAAGAACCCTATCTTCCACGTTCTTTGTATCCATTTGCACACCTTCTTTGTTAGTTATCTAATTGTTGGGTATTCCATGAAGAGGTGGACGAGGTCTTTGCTAGCCACTTTGCACCCGAAGCATCTATTGGACCCGATATCCTTGCCTAAATCTTGATGCCTGTCGGTAAAGCCCCCATAGGATCTTCCACAAAAATGCCTTCATAAACTGAAGGCAACTGTGGATTCCAAATATTCTTTATGACCTCAATTCAGCAGGCCTCCGATCATTGCTTTTTCCACTGTTTGTTCAAGGAAGCAAACAAATCAGATTCATACATTAATGCTAAGTAGATGCCCTTGGTATAAGGTTTAAAGAAATGGCTACTCATGGGCCATTTCCAAACTTTCCACTCAAAGATTGATTCCCAGATTGGCATCAAAGTATTGTCCAGGATGTCAACAGCTCTGCTGACAAGCAGCTTCTCAGTGCCATTGAGTTGAAATGGGGCAACCAACTGCTCTAAGGATATCCAACACATGTTATTTTGATCCAAAAGTCACATCAACCACTGGAGTCCTTTATTGTTTATCCTTCTTGCAATTTCTCTCTAGTAGGGGTTCAAAGTTACACCACAACCTTAGATAGCCAAGGGGACCAGTGCGAGATGGAGTTCTGGAAGTATTTGGTTATTTCCTCCCATTCTAGTACCATGTTGCTTTCTTGCACTTTTGCACGAGCTCTCCTGTGATGCCACCAAGTCTCAAACTAGCCCACCTGGGGAGCAGTTTATTGTGCATCTCAATCCTTTCCACCGACCACCTTTAGAGCACAATTTTTTCCTTGTCTGTCTTATCCTTGGTCATGATAGACTAAGACCGGTCTTGAGTTATAATTGAGACCACAAATCGAGGCCTGGAAGTATCTGGTTATTTCTCCATTCTAGTACCCATGTTGCTTTCTTGCACTTTTGCACGAGCTCTCCTATGATGCCACCAAGGCTCAAACTAGCCCACCTCGGGGCTAGCAATTTATTGTGCATCTCAATCCCTTTCCACTGCACACTTTAGAGCACAATTTTTCCTTGTCTATCTTATCCTTGGTCATGATAGACCAAGACTGGTCTTGATGTTAAATGAGACCAAAATTTGGCACAAAAGGGCCTCAACATGAACAACAGGGTTGAGAATCTCGAGGCCCTGGATTACCAATCGACTGATCACTTCCATTTTGCCCATTGCCATGGTGTCGATGCTTTGGTGTTGTTCCTCCATAAGAATCTTTTGATAGATTTCAGAAACTCCTTCCAGTTGCATTTGGCTATTTTGAGGAGTGGGCTCGTGAAGATAATATAAGGAAGCATAAATGCATTGATCACTTTGACCAGACTCTGGAAGGGAAGTAACACAACTCCCACTTCTCATTTTTCTGGATCTTCTCTAAAACCACTTGAACCTTTGCTTATATGTAACATCCCCCAAGGGAGCGCCCAAATGTAGGAATATCTTCCTTAGACAAATTCCTGACCAAGATGGATCAAATGATTCGATGGATCAAATGAGTCATTTTCTGTCAGGGATATCAGTCTAGACTTCTCAACACTACACTTCGACCCCGAAGCCATAGCAAATGTTTGCACAATCCCTAGCGCCTTCCTAAGAATCTTGGGGATGGCTTTCAAAAAGAGGAGGGAATCATGGAGATCTTGACCAAGAGTTGGTGTTGAGCCAGCAGAGGATCACACCCACATTTTTGCTCACACTCATCATTTTTGTAACCATTGATTGTAATAAATGTCTTTCCGACATTGATTTTGAATTGAGCCATTCATTAAGTAACGGGACTCAATTGAGTTTCCAACTTGTAATCCCGAAGTAACTTCACTTGCTGATGTAATTAGTAGAGATGTTCTCACTTATTTAGCAGCCCCGGGGTTCGAAAATGCATTTTTTTGAAATTCGGGATACGGGTGCTGTTTTTCGAAACGATCAAAACTGGATGACCAAAAACTTACTATTTTTGGAATTTTTGTACAAAAATTATTTTAATTCACATTTGGGAGCTTTAAAACATTCTAAACATCATGGAACTGACAAAATTTGGAAAACTGCTAAAAATAGTAACTTTTCTCATTATGTTCATTTCATGGTACAATGGTGCTCTTTTGATCGGGGTCAGAGACCTTACAACCTCCCCAACGTGAAAAATTTGAGATGTCCTCATCTCAAGAATGTGTTTGGGTAATCTTTTATGAGCGTTAGTTCGTCCTCCCAAGTTGCATCTTCTTCAGGTTAATCCTTCCACTTTACCAGATGTTCCGTGATAGTTCTGTTGCGTAACTTCCTTTCCCTTGTTTCCAGTACGTAGTCAGGTTGGAGCTCGAGAACTCCTTGTGCTGGCATGACTATCTGATCTGAGTCCAAGAACTGGTAAGGATTAGGGATATAGGGTTTGAGTAAGCTGATGTGAAATACATCATGAACCTTCAAGTTTGCAAGTAACTTTAGCTTGTAAGCTTGGTCACTGACAACCTTAATGATCTCGAATGGCCCATAGTACCTTGGGCTTAGCTTCTTATATCTACCTAGTGATAAGTTGCTTTTCTTTGGTCGGACTCGTAGAAAAACCTTAGCTCCTTCTTTGAAAGTTCTTTCCGAATGGTTGTTATCTGCATAGTGCTTCTATCTATCCTGAGCGGCCTGAATGTCCTGGCGAATAGCTCTAGTCTGTGCTTCCATATCTTCTAACATCTTTCTAGAGGCTTCTACCCTGATGGTTGGATCTGAGAAGTTCAGTGGTGCTAAACAGCCATGTCCATAAAGAGCTTTGAAAGGTGACATTCCAATGCTTCTGCGTTTGGAAGAGTTGTAAGCATACTCCACCAAAAGTAGATATTGTAACCACTTCTTTGGTTCTCGCGAACAATAGGCTCTGAGAATGTCTTCGATGACTTGATTAAATATTTCAGTTTGCCCATCTGTCTGGGGATGATACGCTGTACTGAAAGCTAATTGTGACCCAATAGATTGGAAAGAGAAGTCCAAAATTTTGATGTAAACTTGGCATCTCTATCATTGACGATACGCTTGGGTAGACCATGTAGCCTAAGAATCTCTTTGATGAATACCCTGCTAACGTCTGAAGTAGTAAAGCTTGTCTTTACGGGTATTAGATGAGCCACTTTTGTCACCATATCAACAACCACGAAAATAGAATCATACCCTCCTATAGAAGGTAATCCTGTAACAAAATCCATACTAATGCATTCCCATATCATATGGGGTATGTCAAGAGGTTGAAGTTGCCCTGGTAACTTGAGCCTTTTGCCTTTATCCGCTGACAAGAAAGACACTGCCTCACATAGCGAAGTATATCTCCTTTCATTCCAGTCCAAAAATAACTCCTCCTGACAGCATGAAGAGTTTTAGCATAGCCTGGATGTCCGGATGTAGGGCTATCGTGTGATTCATACAAAATGGCATTCTTTAAAGAAGGATCTCTGGGTACACATAGTCTATGTTTGTAGTAAAGACATCCTCCCATAAGAGAGTAATCGTTAGCTTCAGGCATCTTATTTTGTTGGACTAGAGATACTATACGCTGGTATTTTGGATCTACTAAAGATGCTTCTTTGATTCTATCCCAGATAGGGTTATTTGGAATAGAGATAGCTCCGAGAAAGGATTTTCTGCTAAGAACATTTGCAACTGCATTTTCCTTCCTTGGCCTATACTTTATGTCAAGGTCGTATTCCTGTAATAGCTCTATCCATTGTCGTTGTCGCATATTGAGAATAGGTTCAGTAAAAATCCATTTTAAGCTCTTGTGGTCTGTAACCAGCTGAAACTTGCATCCGAGAAGATAATGTCTCCATAACATCAGCGCGTGAATAACTGCTAAAAGTTCCAAATCATGAGTAGGATAATTCTTCCCATGATCTCTCAGCTTTCGCGAAGTATAAGCCACTGGTCTTCTTTCTTGAGTAAGAAACTCCGCCTAGAGCAAATTTGCTAGCATCGGTTGCTACTTCAAATCCCTTACTGAAATTTGGAAGCTTTAAAATAGGAGCTGAGACCAAGGAAACTTTTAGTTTAGCAAAGCTAAACTCGTGCTCGGTCTTCCATTCGATCCTCATTCCTTTCTTTAGGAGTTCTGTCAAAGGTGCAACAATACGTGCATAGTCCTTGACAAAAATCCTGTACCATCCCGTTATTCCAAGAAATCCTCTTACTTCGCTGACGGTGGATGGTTGAGGCCAATCAACGATGTCCTTGACCTTGTCTGGGTCCACTTTAATCCCCTCAACCATTATTCCATTTCTTCATCAATGGCCCGTGAGATGGCCGGCATTTGTTCCACCATGGGAGCTTTCCCCTTCCCGTTGACATTGCTGGTTCCCGCCTCACGGTCATGGGCACCATCGAAGCGTGTTCTCTTAATCGGAGCCATTTGTCTCACTACTTTAAATAATTAGCTTGGAGAAAGAGCTAAGGTTCGCAAGTGTCATAACAATTCAATAGGTAGATTAGCGACATAAATTAATCCCTCCTATATGCGAGGTTTAGAGTTTTCCATATAGTAATCATTATGGATGACACATAATCCTATGGGAACCTGCTCTAAAGATAATTACTCGACTTACGTGATTAAGAATAGTAGGATTTCACTAATGGAATTATTAGAGAGATGAATTAAGTATGATTAATATCTTTCCTAGCAACTAGATGATGCAGATTTATCTTATGCATCTGTGTGAGGAAAGTCAACTCGTAGAGACTTAATAACAGATTAATTTTTCCCTTATTAAACCTTAATGCATAAAGGAAATGAATTTAATTTAGTTACAGTATTAATGGGTGATAGAAAAAGTGATTCTCTTAAATCTACACAATTACTAGCTTATCGACTAATTACTATGCCACCTAGAGAGAGAAAATTCTAATAATTATACACTAATCATTAATCGAGAATGATGAATGGCTGATAATTCAGCTATGGAATGATGATTACATAATAGAATATGGTTAAAGAGAATTTAGAGAGTAATTATAGAGAATTACGACTAGGAATAAGCATAATAGACGAGGAATTTAGATGGTAGAGAAAGGAATTTATAGATAGCATTAATTAAACCGTGGTTACCGTGATTAAGGGCTGATAATCTTCTCAATTTTCTGATCTAATCGAGCTTCTTGAGACGAGAATTCGGCAGCACCTTCCTCCTTGCTTCTTCTTCAAAAGGTGTGTGAACCGGCAACACCTTCCCAGTGTGTGTAGGTATGTGTGTATACACTGTGTGTGTGTGTGTGTGTGTGTATGATCATAAGTGTGTGTGTGTATGGAGGTTTTTAAATAGGCTCCTACAGGCTGAAAATCGACCTGGGTTGCTAAATGCATCTGGGAGCTTCTCTAGTTAAGCATGGCAAGTCTAATTCCCAACTCACCAAGTGTCAGGTTGGCTAGTTTAACTGACTCTAAGACTTAGTTACTGGCTTGGTAGCTTTCCCAGGACTCCCATAAGGCAAGAGCCCCCCCCTAGCTGCTAAAGTTGGTCTGGAGTGTCCTGGAACCTGTTCCCACACAGTCCCGGGCTCCGGTGGCTCCCCGCTCAATTTTTGGAAAAATTGATTTTTGGCTAAAACGGGTCATACGAGTCGGATTTTGGTGCCGTAAATTGCTATACGGAGCTCTAACTAAGACGTATTGGACCGAGTACCTGCCATATTTAGCAGCCCTTGGGGTCCGAAAATGCATTTTTTGAAATTCGGGATACGGGTGAAGTTTTTCGAGACGATCAAAACTGGACGGGTCGGGTGACCAAAACTTACTTTTTTTGGAATTTTTTTTACAAAAATTATTTTAATTCACATTTCAAAGCTTTAAAACATTCTAAACATCATGGCACTGACAGAATTTGGAAAACTGCTAAAAATAGTAACTTTTCTCATTATGTTCATTTCATGGTACAATGGTGCTCTTTTGATCGGGGTCAGAGACCTTACAACTAGGAACTCTTGTTGTAGTTCTTTTTATGGCCCTCTCCTAAGGATGCACATTTATTCCTTCTCTCAAAGTAATTGGATCTATCATTCTATCTATCATGCTTGAAGATTCACGGGGATTTAACATTTGCGAGTTTTTCATTTCAAGTTTTTTTGACAATTTTAGCAATCTTTAGAGTTTTTTTAACCAAATATGTGTCATAGCATAAAGTATCTATTTAATGTAATTTTCAATTGTCATAAGACTCCATATATGTGTGGTTGACGGAGAGAGATAGTATTTATGCGAGTTACCATTGGAAGAAGAGATCATAAATCCTTGAGAGAGAGAGAGAGTGACTTCTCTTCTAGAGAGAGAAAGTAAAATCATAGAGTTGTATATCACTACGCAGAGAGAGAGAGAGAGAGAGAGAGAGAGAGAGAGAGAGAGAGAGAGACCGAGAGGGCATAACGACGGAAAAAATGTAAAAAAATAAAATCACCATTTCACATCTCATGCCATTAGAGTCAAATATGCTCGCAATGCATGTGATTAGAGTCAAATAATCCACAGCATATAAACATGCGATAAAGTAAAAAATCATGCAAAATAGAGACAACACTAATTTCAGAGTTAAATATAATCCACAGCGTATATAAATGTGATGAAGTCAAAAATAATGCCAGATAGAGACAATACTATTTTTCCCAAGCAATTTCTTTTGAAACAACGTAAGTTTGAGGATGTAAGTACATTCGCAAAACTACCACAGGTTAAGATCAAAATTAGAGTACAAAAAAGGATAGTCGCCATAAATGTAATGGTCACTCTAAAAGGCAAGTAATTTGCTCCCAAATAGCTTGCAAGATACTTCATATCTTTTGCTTGAAATTTGAAATCCTTTGCTGCATAAACAATGTTTTTTCAAGATAAATAATCACAAGTATAATAAACCAAAATAAATACAGAAAAACACTTTCATATCATAGATCAATATTCTAGTTGAGTGAAAGAAGCATACCAAACCAATTGTAGTTAAATGGATGGAGAAATCCTCCTTGGTTGTCCAAGAATAAAAGCGATGTCCATTGGTGAGAGGGTTGGCTGATGAATAATCATGTGCTCCTTAGGTTCAAGTCCAAACACTTTTGTGTACAGATAGTACATATGTTTGCATGACAAAAAGGATTTGTTGGTATTCTCTCACTTCTGAAAATCCGGACACGTGCATGTTGGACTCTGTTTTATATGAATCTCATAACTATTTTCAGTGAGAACTCGGAAAATTACATGCTCTTGAGACCTTTTTACTTCATCCAAAAATATAATTGTCATACTATTACATGCTTCCAATTTCTTCATGGCCTCTTTAGAGATTCCATGCCTCCACTTTTTCTTCCTTGAGCTGCCACCACCTTCTTTGCAGTCGCCAACAAGAGGTTGTGGATTTACCATTGAATTCTCTATCCGAAATCCACTCTGATGCAGCGCGGAAAGTTCCTGTTGATAGCCGTTTTTTCGGCTCTCTGTAATTGCCATAGTGAGTTATCTCACCCTATCAAATCACTCAAACACTGTGGTTACCCTCACCCTTTCACTGTATATAGGTCCGTGTGAGTTAGGGGACTTTTCCCATATCTTCTTACTGAAATAAAAAAACCATCAATTAGCTAGTCATTGGGCTAGTTGAGCCAAAAAAATAAAAAAATATAAAAAATATAAGTATATTATGGCCCATGCGTATGTAAATATTTCTTTGTATATAGGGCCTAAATAAAATATTTTTTCATAATTATTTTGGTATTTATTTAAATATTTCTACCTAGGTGTGTGTTATTTATGCTCTATACATTGCCTCACCATTACCACAATTTTTCTTACCATTTTTCATACTCTTTATTCCATATAGAAATATTTTCATGTAAGCTTCTCTTATATTTGGTGTAACTCCACCCCAACAAAAATCCAAAAAAACTAGTTTTATTTATGTGTATATTTTTTCACTATTGTGATTTTTCCCTTCCTACATCTATTTTGTTTTTTTTCTAAAAAATTAGAACACCAAAAATATTTATCTTTTTATGGTAGCCTCATAATGAGAGAGATTCCTTTTGACCCTTTTATATTTTTTCCACTTATATTATTTATATTTGACATGTACATATTTTTTAGACCCCTCAATATTTGATTTTCTTAGTTGTACTATTCACTTATATCATGATCTCAACAATATCTTCAATTATAGACCTACCAAATAAGGTCGATCAAGGGTAGGTGGCATGCATACATGCACTATGGAGGGCTCACTCTTGGAGGTATTTAAAAGAATCATCCAAAGAAGGACCCCACAAGGACCTTGTGCAGTGGAAAAAAACGGTCAATTTTGCTGAATTTTTAAAGTTCACTTGCTCTCCGAATTTGAAAAGGTGATACATACAAAAGTTGTAGCTCGTGAACTGAACTTTTGCCTCATATTTTTTTGAGCTATGAGCAGTGAGCTATGATTTTATTAGTGGACCCTAGTTTTCCCATGCTATGCAGCCACACTCTCTCTTCCACTTTATCATTTTCCTCTTTCACACACACTTCCCCACTCATCATCCCCACCTCTCTCACCACTCCTCTCTGCACCCTACTCACCTTCTCCTCAACCTTGAAGAATAAGAGAAACCATGGTGAACTCATACCTCCCACAAACAATTCCATTCCAAAATTGACCACCTAGTCTCATTTTTCCTCCTCCAAATTACCCATATCTATCAAGAAAACCACAAAATTCAGCCTCTTCTCTTAAAAGACAGCATCATGGTGGTTGATTACTCAGCTTCAATTACCTTGTCTCTCAAGGAAGGTCAAGAGTGGAGAAAAAATGTACCGTCAAAGCTAGTGGACTGTCAACAAGCGTCAAAATTGGCCCTACTCAAGACACTTGGAGCATCAACCT
>NW_028221419.1:76707-106944 GCF_014529385.1 Adiantum capillus-veneris | reverse complement strand
TAGTCATTGTGTTCTCCTAGAGAATCACATATTTGTTCAAACACTTTGATATGCTTTCTCACATCCCCGTCTCCACTATATTTTTGTGTGTGAGCTTGGCTATTTGTACTACCTTACTTCTAGGTTCTCTATCAGGTGTGTTATGCATATTCTCAGCAATAGATCGATCGATAGCTTGAGCAAATGTTGCCAAGTCACCTAAGTGAGCAGGAACTCTGGGTGAAGGCACTCCACAGACTACATGTGGAGTAGTATTGGCATTGGGCTTGGCGTGTAGGAAGCCTTGGGTTCCACGTTTGGTACAGTGTTGTGCCATGTGGCAGCCCAAAGTTCATGTGTGGCCCTAGGCATAGCAGGCGTCGGATGTGACATAGCTGGTAAGGTCCCATGGAAATAAGAACTTGGGTGCTGTGGTTGTGGAGCATACGTTTTTGAAACAATGGGAGGGGTACGGGCTACATGAGTACGAGAACCTATAGGTGGATATGATTGGTACACACACTGTAGGTACTATTGTAGGCATTGAGCTACCATGTAGTGGTGCTTTACTAGCAAATGAAGTCCATGGCGTGTTTCTTGGCATGCCCATCATCATGGTAGGCATGGTAGCTGTGGTGTCATCAAGGGAAGGATAGCTAGACTTGGAAAAGTAAAGCTATTACTTGTGGCTCAGATTGCACTGAGACCCCTAGAGAAACAACAGATGGAGGATCCATCGGACTTACCGAGGGAGTCTACATTTGCAATAAGGTTGGTTGTTTAGCCTTCCTTGTATCCAATTATCTCATGAGACCCGTTAAGGCATGTGGATCCCCTTGTTCTGTTCTCTCTAGCTCAATAACCCTATGGATGACCTCACAAACTCTTTGTTGTTGATCCTCCACACTAGTAGCAACCCGTTTGTGATTGTAGGACATCTAACCAACCCACGTGATAGGTGTGACCTGTGTATAGCTCGGTTAGAGTTTCTGTTTTGTAGTTCGTACTCCCCAATTATCATTTAAGAACGCTCCATCTAGGATTGAGGTGCTAGGGGTGTCTTTGAACTAGATGTAATGTGGCTCTCTATGGTTGACCCCTTATTGTTGCTAATTCAGGAGCACTTGATTGTTCTCCTACATATATTGACATAAGGGCTTTTCTCTTTTAACTCTCTTTGTTGCTCCCCCTTGCGTAAGCTCTTGATTTCCTTTACCGCCCACTTTCCCATGACTTTAAGTAACTTTCTTTTTGGATGACACTAGGTATGGCTAAGGGTCTATGGACTTGGTGAGGTTGTTGTTGCGTAGGGAACATCGTGTCTATAATCTGAATCTGCCTAGTGCTGGCTCTCTAGATCCCTTTGGGTATCTTCTACCAAACTTCTTAATTGCTTGACTCGCTCCATCTCGTCTATCGGGTTTGATAAGTTCCTATCTTTTTTTTGGATCTTGGCCATTGTGGCTCCATGTAGTATTGTGGACTTTCTTCAAGCACATCAATCCCATTGGCAATATTAGGGTCTATACTTCCTCGCAACCTTCCAAACAAGCAATAGATGACTCACAACCCACTTGATTCACAAAAGATTCTTGGATATGGTGGTTACGGTCCTAGCACTGGAGGTGGTAAGGGTGTTGTTTGAACAACATTTTTGGCCCTAGGGACCATGTGTTGTGACGTTTGTTCAAGAGGTGGTGCCACAGCATCAATGTAGGCACTCGAGGTGTGTATGTCCATGCTAAGGTTAGTCTATTGGCCATGCATGCTTAAATACTATGCAATCCTTAGCTCGATGACCATACCTCCCATAGGCATTGCAATTCCCATTGAATTTTACTCTAAAAGTAGGCATTCATTGGTGCTATGCGGTCCGTAGCATACTGAGCACCATTGTTGCTCCCTTCTTGGATACATATGATTGTTTTGGGAGCACAATCGTCTCTAAGACTCTCTTGAATGGCCTTGGTGAGATCTGCTAAAGTCATCTTAGATATCTTTGGCTCCTTAGCAATAGGCTTTAGGGTCATTGGTTGATGCCCCGATGCTTGCGAGCTAGTAGATTTAGGCTCAACAGACACTCTTTCCTCCTTGAATCATTAAATTATCCTTCAAATGGATTGCATTGGTGGTGACCACTTCCCAAGGTGATACCTCTAATGACTAGACCATTGTAGATATCCTCATGTCATTAGGTGGATATGATTGGTACACACTTGTAGGTACTATTGTAGGCATTGAGCTACCATGTAGTGGTGCTTTTACTAGCAAATGAGGTCCATGGCCTGTTTTTCTTGGCATGCCCATCATTGGGGTAGGCATGGTAGTTGTGATGTCATCAAGGGAAAGATGAGCTAGACTTGGAAAAGTAAAGCTATTACTTGTGGGCTCAGATTGCACTGAGACCCCTAGAGAAACAACAGATGGAGGATCCATCAGACTTACCGAGGGAGTCTACATTTGCAATAAGGTTGGTTGTTTAGCCTTCCTTGTATCCAATTATCTCATGAGACCCGTTAAGGGCATGTGGATCCCCTTGTTCTGTCTCTCTAGCTCAATAACCCTATGGATGACCTCACAAACTCTTTGTTGTTGATCCTCCACACTAGTAGCACCCGTTGTGGATTGTAGGACATCTAACCAACCCACGTGATAGGTGTGACCTGTGTATAGCTCGGTTAGAGTTTCTGTTTGTAGTTCGTACTCCCAATTATCATTTAAGAACGCTCCATCTAGGATTGAGGTGCTAGGGGTGTCTTTTTGAACTAGATGTAATGTGGCTCTCTATGGGTTGACCCCTTATTGTTGCTAATTCAGGAGCACTCGATTGTTCTCCTAGCAAGTATATTGACATAAGGGCTTTCTCTTTTAACTCTCTTTGTTGCTCCCCCTTGCGTAAGCTCTTGATTTCCTTTAACGCCCACTTTCCCATGACTTTAAGTAACTTTCTTTTTGGATGACACTAGGTATGGCTAAGGGTCTATGGACTTGGTGAGGTGTTGTTGCGTAGGGAACATCGTGTCTATAATCTGAATCTGCCTAGTGCTGGCTCTAGACCCTTTGGTTATCTTCTACCAAACTTCTTAATTGCTTGACTCGCTCGATCTCGTCTATCGGGTTTGGATAAGTTCCTATCTTTTTTTTGGATCTTGGCCATTGTGGCTCCATTAGTATTGTGGACTTCTTCAAGCACATCAATCCCATTGGCAATATTAGGTCTATATCTTCCTCGCAACCTTCCAAACAAGCAATAGATGACTCACAACCCACTTAATTCACAAAAGTGATTCTTGATAATGGTGGTTACGGTCCTAGCACTGAGGTGGTAAGGGTGTTGTTTGAACAACATTTTGGGCCCTAGGGACCATGTGTTGTGACGTTTGTTCAAGAGGTGGTGCCAGCATCAATGTAGGCACTCGAGGTGTGTATGTCCATGCTAAGGTTAGTCTATTGGCCATTGCATGCTTAAATACTATGCAATCCTTAGCTCGATGACCATACCTCCCATAGGCATTGCAATTCCCATTGAATTTTACTCTAAAAGTAGGGCATTCATTGGTGCTATGGTTGCGGTCCAGCATACTGAGCACCATTGTTGCTCCCTTCTTGGATACATATGATTGTTTTGTGGAGCACAATCGTCTCTAAGACTCTCTTGAATGGCCTTGGGAGATCTGCTAAAGTCATCTTAGATATCTTTGGCTCCTTAGCAATAGGCTTTAGGGTCATTGGTTGATGCCCCGATGCTTGCGAGCTAGTAGATTTAGTCTCAACAACACTCTTTCTCCCTTGAATCATTAAATTATCCTTCAAATGGATTGCATTGGTGTTGACCACTTCCAAGAGGTGATACCACTAATGACTAGACCATTGTAATATCCTCATGTCATTAGTGGATATGATTGGTACACACTTGTAGGTACTATTGTAGGCATTGAGCTACCATGTAGAGTGCTTTACTATCAAATGAGGTCCATGCCTATTTCTTGGCATGCCCATCATGGGGTAGGCATGGTAGTTGTGATGTCATCAAGGAAAGATGAGCTAAGACTTGGAAAAGTAAAGCTATTACTTGTGGCTCAAGATTGCACTGAGACCCCTAGAGAAACAACAGATGAGGATCCATCGGACTTACACCGAGGAGTCTACATTTGCAATAAGTTGGTTTGTTTAGCCTTCCTTGTATCCAATTATCTCATGAGACCCTTTAAGGGCATGTGGATCCCTTGGTTCTGTCTCTCTAGCTCAATAACCCTATGGATGACCTCACAAACTCTTTGTTGTTGAATCCTCCACACTAGTAGCACCCGTGTGGATTGTAGGACATCTAACCAACCCACGTGATAGGTGTGACCTGTGTATAGCTCGGTTAGAGTTTCTGTTTGTAGTTCGTACTCCCAATTATCATTTAAGAACGCTCCATCTAGGATTGAGGTGCTAGGGTGTCTTTTGAACTAGATGTAATGTGGCTCTCTATGGTTGACCCCTTATTGTTGCTAATTCAGGAGCACTCGATTGCTCTCACTACAAGTATATTGACATAAGGGCTTTCTCTTTTTAACTCTCTTTGTTGCTCCCCTTGCGAAAGCTCTTGATTTCCTATTTTTCCCTAGCCCTATGATTTATCGCTCAACTCTCACTTCGGCAAGGCTTCTACCATCAGAGTAATAGCTTTGAAGGTAGGGTGTAAAAGGGTGCAATGAATGGAGTAATTCACAGTGCACGCTCTCTAAGGGCAAGGGTCTATGTTGGTCATGATGGGAATTTACTTCCTCACCCCCCCTCATTTACATCGTTAGCTCCTTGTTCGTGAGCGAGTATCTCTACTAAAGGTATTTCTTCAAGCGGCTAAGCACGCTCGGCCGACCGGGGCCCGATGGCATGAATGTTCTTGTCTTGAGCTATCAAGATTAGGCATTGGGTAACCCTCATGACTTTGTAGTTAGAGGAAGAGCCACTGGACCCAACATGCTGGTCCTGAAGTGGTACTACCTTGGGTCCTTACCGAGGGACCGGAGCCTAAGGTAGGTGGATATTGAAACTTGCGTAAGTCAAAATGCTCGCTAGTTGCTCGGCCTCTAGCACATGACCATGTATGTGCCTTTGCACTCTACAAGTGTCGACGAATAACCTCGAAGGTTAACTGCTTAATTTTTTAGCGTTTTTGCACCTGTTTCAACTCGTTTTTTTATGTTTGTTAATGTATTTCAATGATGTGTTTTTGGATAGAGCGAGTGATAGCTTGAAAGAGAGAGCATTGCTTAGGGGGTCCGTGGTGTGCTTACAACACAATGTTAGGTTATCTTAAGCTCGCAGTTGGTCCACAAAGGGTTGTTCTTAGCTTAGGTGTGAGCTGACATAAGTTAACTCTAAAGGATGCTAGAGGTCTGAGCCTGTGTGTGGGCCATTTGGGCTTGCACACAATGGGGCAATTCCCGATCCCGATCCAACCTTTTTATTAAGGAAATTTGCATTCTCGATTTTTATTTTTTTATTTAATGTGGGAAAGGTAGAGAAAGAGTGTGGGCTGTGTGAGAGAGGATTTGGGACCTTTGTTTTTTGCTGCAGTGTAACATTTTTGTTACAATAACGTATTGCAATGTACTTCTATTGTAAGTATAGTAATTAATTATTATATAGATCTATAATGTTAGTTCTATAAGGTACAATAAGAAGATCCATTAGCTAATGAGTTGTTGTAGTACTGTGTTAGTGTGTAGTAGGTAGGTTAGGTGTGTGTGTGCTCGCGCGTGCAGCGCAGCCGCGGCGACCTTATCCCAAAAAAATAAAAAAATAAAAAATAAAGAAAGTAAAATTTTTTAATAAAAAAGGTAGGATCGGGATCGGGAATATTCCCCAGGTCCAAGCCCAAGCCCACACTCAGGCTCAGGCCTCAGTCATCCTTTAAAGTTACTTATTTTAGCCTCACACCTAAGTAAGAATCAACCCTTTTGAGGACCAACGGAGCTTCAGATAACCAAACATTGTGTTGTAAAGCACACCACGACCCCCTAAGCAATACACTCGTTTCAAGCTATCACACGCTCTAATCCAAAAATAGATCATTGAAATACATTAACAAACATAAAAAAACGAGTGAAAACAGGGTGCAAAACGCCTAAAAAAATTAAGCAGTTAACCTTCGAGGTTATTCGTCGACACTTGTAGAGTGCCAAAGGCACATACATGGTCATGTGCTAGAGGCCGAGCAACTAGCGAGCATTTTGACTTACGCAAGTTCTCAATATCCACCTACCTTAGGCTCCGGTCCCTCGGTAAGGACCCAAGGTAGTACCACTCAGGACCCGCATGTTGGGTCCAGTGGCTCTTCCTCTAACTACAACGTCATGGAGGGTTACCCAATGCCTAATCTTGATAGCTCAAGACAAGACATTCATGCCATGGGCCCACGGTCCGGGCCGAGCGTGCTTAGCCGCTTGAAGAAAACCTTTAGTAGAGATACTCGCTCCGAACAAGGAGCTAACGATGTAAATGAGGGGGGTGGGGAAGTAAATTCTCCATTCATGACCAACATAGACCCTATGCCCTTAGAGAGCGTGCACGTGAATACTCCATTCATTGCACCCCCTAACTCTTCAAAGCTATTACCTGATGGTAGAAGCCTTGCCGAAGTGCAAGAGGTTGAGCGATAAATCATAGAGGCTAGGGAAAAGGAAATCAAGAGCTTACGCAAGGGGGAGCAACAAAGAGAGTTAAAAGAGAAAGCCCTTATGTCAATATACTTGCTAGGAGAGCAATCGAGTGCTCCTGAATTAGCAACAATAAGGGGTCAACCCATAGAGAGCCACATTACATCTAGTTCAAAAGACACCCCTAGCACCTCAATCCTAGATGGAGCGTTCTTAAATGATAATTGGGAGTACGAACTACAAACAGAAACTCTAACCGAGCTATACACAGGTCACACCTATCACGTGGGTTGGTTAGATGTCCTACAATCCACAACGGGTGCTACTAGTGTGGAGGATCAACAACAAAGAGTTTGTGAGGTCATCCATAGGGTTATTGAGCTAGAGAGACAGAACAAGGGGATCCACATGCCCTTAACGGGTCTCATGAGATAATTGGATACAAGGAAGGCTAAACAACCAACCTTATTGCAAATGTAGACTCCCTCGGTAAGTCCGATGGATCCTCCATCTGTTGTTTCTCTAGGGGTCTCAGTGCAATCTGAGCCCACAAGTAATAGCTTTACTTTTCCAAGTCTAGCTCATCTTTCCCTTGATGACATCACAACTACCATGCCTACCCCAATGATGGGCATGCCAAGAAATAGGCCATGGACCTCATTTGCTAGTAAAGCACCACTACATGGTAGCTCAATGCCTACAATAGTACCTACAAGTGTGTACCAATCATATCCACCTAATGACATGAGGATATCTACAATGGTCTAGTCATTAGAGGTATCACCTCTTGGGAAGTGGTCACCACCAATGCAATCCATTTGAAGGATAATTTAATGATTCAAGGAGAAAGAGTGTCTGTTGAGCCTAAATCTACTAGCTCGCAAGCATCGGGGCATCAACCAATGACCCTAAAGCCTATTGCTAAGGAGCCAAAGATATCTAAGATGACTTTAGCAGATCTCACCAAGGCCATTCAAGAGAGTCTTAGAGACGATTGTGCTCCACAAAACAATCATATGTATCCAAGAAGGGAGCAACAATGGTGCTCAGTATGCTACGGACCGCATAGCACCAATGAATGCCCTACTTTTAGAGTAAAATTCAATGGGAATTGCAATGCCTATGGGAGGTATGGTCATCGAGCTAAGGATTGCATAGTATTTAAGCATGCAATGGCCAATAGACTAACCTTAGCATGGACATACACACCTCGAGTGCCTACATTGATGCTGGCACCACCTCTTGAACAAACGTCACAACACATGGTCCCTAGGGCCCAAAATGTTGTTCAAACAACACCCTTACCACCTCCAGTGCTAGGACCGTAACCACCATATCCAAGAATCACTTTTGTGAATCAAGTGGGTTGTGAGTCATCTATTGCTTGTTTGGAAGGTTGCGAGGAAGATATAGACCCTAATATTGCCAATGGGATTGATGTGCTTGAAGAAAGTCCACAATACTACATGGAGCCACAATGGCCAAGATCCAAAAAAAAGATAGGAACTTATCCAAACCCGATAGACGAGATCGAGCGAGTCAAGCAATTAAGAAGTTTGGTAGAAGATACCCAAAGGGATCTAGAGCCAGCACCTAGGCAGATTCAGATTATAGACACGATGTTCCCTACGCAACAACAACCTCACCAAGTCCATAGACCCTTAGCCATACCTAGTGTCATCCAAAAAGAAAGTTACTTAAAGTCATGGGAAAGTGGGCGTTAAAGGAAATCAAGAGCTTACGCAAGGGGGAGCAACAAAGAGAGTTAAAAGAGAAAGCCCTTATGTCAATATACTTGCTAGGAGAACAATCGAGTGCTCCTGAATTAGCAACAATAAGGGGTCAACCCATAGAGAGCCACATTACATCTAGTTCAAAAGACACCCCTAGCACCTCAATCCTAGATGGAGCGTTCTTAAATGATAATTGGGAGTACGAACTACAAACAGAAACTCTAACCGAGCTATACACAGGTCACACCTATCACGTGGGTTGGTTAGATGTCCTACAATCCACAACGGGTGCTACTAGTGTGGAGGATCAACAACAAAGAGTTTGTGAGGTCATCCATAGGGTTATTGAGCTAGAGAGACAGAACAAGGGGATCCACATGCCCTTAACGGGTCTCATGAGATAATTGGATACAAGGAAGGCTAAACAACCAACCTTATTGCAAATGTAGACTCCCTCGGTAAGTCTGATGGATCCTCCATCTGTTGTTTCTCTAGGGGTCTCAGTGCAATCTGAGCCACAAGTAATAGCTTTACTTTTCCAAGTCTAGCTCATCTTTCCCTTGATGACATCACAACTACCATGCCTACCCCAATGATGGGCATGCCAAGAAACAGGCCATGGACCTCATTTGCTAGTAAAGCACCACTACATGGTAGCTCAATGCCTACAATAGTACCTACAAGTGTGTACCAATCATATCCACCTAATGACATGAGGATATCTACAATGGTCTAGTCATTAGAGGTATCACCTCTTGGGAAGTGGTCACACACCAATGCAATCCATTTGAAGGATAATTTAATGATTCAAGGAGAAAGAGTGTCTGTTGAGCCTAAATCTACTAGCTCGCAAGCATCGGGGCATCAACCAATGACCCTAAAGCCTATTGCTAAGGAGCCAAAGATATCTAAGATGACTTTAGCAGATCTCACCAAGGCCATTCAAGAGAGTCTTAGAGACGATTGTGCTCCACAAAACAATCATATGTATCCAAGAAGGGAGCAACAATGGTGCTCAGTATGCTACGGACCGCATAGCACCAATGAATGCCCTACTTTTAGAGTAAAATTCAATGGGAATTGCAATGCCTATGGGAGGTATGGTCATCGAGCTAAGGATTGCATAGTATTTAAGCATGCAATGGCCAATAGACTAACCTTAGCATGGACATACACACCTCGAGTGCCTACATTGATGCTGGCACCACCTCTTGAACAAACGTCACAACACATGGTCCCTAGGGCCCAAAATGTTGTTCAAACAACACCCTTACCACCTCCAGTGCTAGGACCGTAACCACCATATCCAAGAATCACTTTTGTGAATCAAGTGGGTTGTGAGTCATCTATTGCTTGTTTGGAAGGTTGCGAGGAAGATATAGACCCTAATATTGCCAATGGGATTGATGTGCTTGAAGAAAGTCCACAATACTACATGGAGCCACAATGGCCAAGATCCAAAAAAAAGATAGGAACTTATCCAAACCCGATAGACGAGATGGAGCGAGTCAAGCAATTAAGAAGTTTGGTAGAAGATACCCAAAGGGATCTAGAGCCAGCACCTAGGCAGATTCAGATTATAGACACGATGTTCCCTACGCAACAACAACCTCACCAAGTCCATAGACCCTTAGCCATACCTAGTGTCATCCAAAAAGAAAGTTACTTAAAGTCATGGGAAAGTGGGCGTTAAAGGAAATCAAGAGCTTACGCAAGGGGGAGCAACAAAGAGAGTTAAAAGAGAAAGCCCTTATGTCAATATACTTGCTAGGAGAACAATCAAGTGCTCCTGAATTAGCAACAATAAGGGGTCAACCCATAGAGAGCCACATTACATCTAGTTCAAAAGACACCCCTAGCACCTCAATCCTAGATGGAGCGTTCTTAAATGATAATTGGGAGTACGAACTACAAACAGAAACTCTAACCGAGCTATACACAGGTCACACCTATCACGTGGGTTGGTTAGATGTCCTACAATCCACAACGGGTGCTACTAGTGTGGAGGATCAACAACAAAGAGTTTGTGAGGTCATCCATAGGGTTATTGAGCTAGAGAGACAGAACAAGGGGATCCACATGCCCTTAACGGGTCTCATGAGATAATTGGATACAAGGAAGGCTAAACAACCAACCTTATTGCAAATGTAGACTCCCTCGGTAAGTCCGATGGATCCTCCATCTGTTGTTTCTCTAGGGGTCTCAGTGCAATCTGAGCCCACAAGTAATAGCTTTACTTTTCCAAGTCTAGCTCATCCTTCCCTTGATGACACCACAGCTACCATGCCTACCATGATGATGGGCATGCCAAGAAACACGCCATGGACTTCATTTGCTAGTAAAGCACCACTACATGGTAGCTCAATGCCTACAATAGTACCTACAAGTGTGTACCAATCATATCCACCTATAGGTTCTCGTACTCATGTAGCCCGTACCCCTCCCATTGTTTCAAAAACGTATGCTCCACAACCACAGCACCCAAGTTCTTATTTCCATGGGACCATACCAGCTATGTCACATCCGACGCCTGCTATGCCTAGGGCCACACATGAACTTTGGGCTGCCACATGGCACAACACTGTACCAAACGTGGAACCCAAGGGCTTCCTACACGCCAAGCCCAATGCCAATACCTACTCCACATGTAGTCTGTGGAGTGCCTTCACCCAGAGTTCCTGCTCACTTAGGTGACTTGGCAACATTTGCTCAAGCTATCGATCGATCTATTGCTGAGAATATGCATAACACACCTGATAGAGAACCTAGAAGTAAGGTAGTACAAATAGCCAAGCTCACACAAAAATATAGTGGAGACGGGGATGTGAGAAAGCATATCAAAGTGTTTGAACAAATATGTGATTCTCTAGGAGAACACAATGACCTACATAAGAGTAATTCTTTAAGCCTAACCTTAAGTGGGAAGGCAGGGGATTGGTATAGAACCCTAAGGGTGGAAGAAAAAATGATTTAACCTACTCTTAGGAGACTATTCTTGAAAGAATACATACGAGAGGGAGTGCTTTGGGGTGTAGCCTCTCAGCTCTAGAAAGCCCAAAGAGAGGAAGGAGAGTCGGTGAGAGACTTTGTTAGTCGCTTAAAGCATTTGAATTCTCGCTATAATCCAAATGAGCGCTTCAATAGTAACCCAAAGGGATCTAGAGCCAGCACCTAGGCAGATTCAGATTACAGACACGGTGTTCCCTACGCAACAACAACCTCACCAAGTCCATAGACCCTTAGCCATACCTAGTGTCATCCAAGAAGAAAGTGACTTAAAGTCATGGGAAAGTGGGTGTACTCACTCTTGTTGGAAAGAATGTTTATAGAGGGACTACCTGATCCTATCAAAGAAATGGAGATCCCATCTTCCCCATGTCAAGGGACTGAAGCCCAAAAGAAATTTATGGATTTCATGGCTTCAGAAGTTAGAACCACCATCATGTCCAAACTACATGGAGACTCTGAGCTATTCTTAGCTCTTCGAGATTTCCTTAATGGAGAACTGAAGGTCCGGGCTACCACAATTTGCAGAGATGGATGGAGCTAGGGAGATTGCAATAGAGGAGGAACACTTAGATCCACAACCCAACCTAGATGAGAACCTTGTTGTGGAAATACATGTTAACAAGTTGGGACAATACTTTGAGGTGATGAATCCAATGCGACCATACCAATCACTACTAAGGGATTAACTGTGAAGGGAATCCTTGATCACTAGGAAAAATTTGAACTCACAAAGGGGCCTTATAAGGAGTTTTACTTCCTTTCTTATGTCCAAAATGGGCGTGCAGTAAAATTTTTGCAAATCAACTCTAAACTTGGCAAAGATTTGGCATTTAGAATCTACTCTTCAAGCTCTTTCTATTGATATATAGCACGCCATGAGATTCCTCATATTTTGAAAGATTTTATTTTTTATTCTCTAGATTCTAAACATAGTTGTCACATCACAAGAGAATAAAAAATAGAATCTTTGAAAATATGAGGAATCTCGTGGCGTGCTATATATCAATAGAAAGGGATTGAAAAGTAGCTTCTAACTGTCAAATCTCTGCCAAGTTTAGAGTTGATTTGCCAAAATTTTACCGCACGCCCGTTTTGGACATAAGAGAGGAAGTCAAACTCCTTATAAGGCCCCTTTGTGAGTCCAAATTTTCCCTAATGGGTGGCGCTGGGGTTAGCATTGTGACAAAAAATTGATGGGAGACTATGGTAAGTTGAGCTGCTTAACCATTCTGTGTCAACATTGTGGCAAAAAATTGCATAAAAATATCAGAGGTAAATAATCGCGACTGACAACCATAGTAGTAAAGATGGCCAATGGGTCTATTGTTAAACCTATTGGGATTCTAGAAGATCTCAAAATCAAGGTCTTTGGACATAAAATACGAATTACCTTCATTGTTATGGATTTATCCAAGCACACTATTGTATCTGAGATGATCTTAGGACGTCCTTTCATGAGGGAAGCAAAAATGGTGTATGACTGGTCTAAAAACCATGTCTACTTGCAGTTTCAAGATTCTGTTATTCGAGTAGATCTTGTAACTGGTCGAGCACATCCTCTAGGAAACAGGTTTATAATTGATCATAATTCACTCGGCCCCATTGCAATATTGTTACACGTGTAAAGCGGACATTGATGTTGGGGAAGATTCTCCTCATATGGATGTACTACCTGGGATGACTAAGTCGGACTGTGGATTGGGTCAACCTAGCAGCAACCATTGACACTTGGGGAAACAGGGGGACGACCTGGTAACACCTAAGGGGGATGAAATTCCACCACTTGTACCCTTAAATATGCTAGAAGCTATGCATATGGTTCTGATGACCTACAAGATGAAGGTTTGACTGGCATTGGAACCAGTAGCATCTCACAAGACTATAGACCACACGATTTGGGGTCGGAGTCATCAATTGAAATTGACTCTGAAGATGAAGAATCTGAGTTCAATCTTAATGCAAATGTGGGGACAAACCATTCAGGGCCCAATGATACCCTAGATGACAATCTATCCAAGGGAGCAGAAGACACAAGTAGTGATTCATCTAGTGACTCTTCACTAGAGATCGGCCGTAGTCAAAAATTAGACAAGAAGAGTAAGAGATATAAGAGGCAAAAATATCCAGAAAATGTACGTGCTAGAATAAATGAAAAGAAATCTATCGCAGAATGGCTTAATTATATAGGGGCATGTGATGCACATTGGAAGTTGGTAGATAACTGGGGTGAATACCTTCAAAGTGTTATGTGGTGTAGTCCCCAACCCATTGACATCGCACAACTAGAGGCTACAGAGAAGCCAAAGTTGAGCCGTACCATAAGGAGACGACAAAATCGAGAGTTAGCTCAACAACAAAAGGTATCGGAAGTGAAATCATAGTCCACGGAACAACATGACCCCACAGACTTACACCCTGCACCTGAACATTTCAAATTCTACACCATAGAGGAATGTAAGGTTGTGTATACAAAGGCTCAAAGAAAACCTATCGATGGAAGCAATGGAATCTATGATGGTCCAGTGATAGTTAAGAAAATAGAGTTAGCAGACCCAGTAGAAGAGTCCAAACTTGTTTTCATTGCCCAAGATTTGACAGAGACTGAAGAGTGTGTACGTAGAGAAATTCTCCAAGGAATTCAGTAAAATATTTTCTTGGACATATCCTGATATGAAAGGTGTTCCGCCTTCTGTGGTACAACACACAATCCCCATGAATAGCATGGCTAAACCAGTTCAGCAATGACCCTACCCAATGAATCCTAAATATGCAAAGATCGTTCAAGAAGAGATTGAAAAGCTTGTGAAATGCGGATCCATATACCCTATTGAGCACTCAGAATGGGTGTCTCCAATAGCGATTGTGCCAAAAAAGAATGGGAAACTCAAAGTGTCCGTGGATCTCAAGAAGGTCAATACTGCCACTAGGAGGGACCATTACCCCTTGTCATATTCATAACATGTGCTTGAAAGAGTTGCAGGGAAGGAAGCTTATAGCTTTTTCAATGGGTACTCTGGCTACAATCAAATCAAAATTGCGCTAGAGGACCAATCTAAAACAACCTTTATAACTGAATTTGGAGTGTTCGCATTTTGTGTTATGGATTTTGGCTTAACCAATGCCCCTGGTACCTTTCAAAGATTAATAAACACTGCTTTTAGAGAATATTTGATGAAGCTTTCTTAGATGACCTTAGTGTTTCTTGTAAGCCCTCTGGGTATCTCTGGTGTTGGTTTTTCCTCTCCATCATATCATTAGATGCACACAACATTCTTGGATAGATGCTTTGTAGACACCCAAAAGGAAGTTGATATATTGATCTTGAAATCATTTGATCAAACAAGATGCACCATAGTTAGTGATGGATGGTCAAATGTCCAACATAAGCTTCTAATTAATGTGATACTATTCAGTGCTTGAGGGGAGTGCTTTATTAAAATAGTGGATAGCTAGGGTGAGATTAATTCAGGGAGCTATGTAGCTGATATAATAACAGAGACAATTCATCAAATAGGTGTCCCCAATGTAGTACAGGTGATCATGGACAATGAAAAAAATTACAGAGCAACGTCTCTTGTATGAGCATTTTTCTATTCTGCACACATTTGGTTGCAATGCGCATAGCTTGGTATAAAAAAGATGACGCTGATTGGTTCAAAAGCATTATAGATAAAGCAAGGAAGGTGGTAAAGCTCATTTTGAAGAGACATGTGCTAGACATGTATCAACAATGTCTGTCCACAATATTGAAGCTGCCATGTGAAACAAGATTTTACACTAACTTCTACACTGTGGACAGTCTATTGCAAAACAAAAATGTTGTCTTGGAAACATTTTTTAGTGTTGGTTTCTATGAGTGGGAAGTGATCTTTTTTGGATTTCTCACGTTCATCCATGCCTGGTAGAAACACATTCACAATGTCTTCAATGAGTGATAAAAACTTAAGTTTCAACCATAGAAACACATTTATATTTACAAATCTTGTGGCTATAAATTTATTTAAGTTATCACAACACACCACATAATGCATTACATCACTTTGCATTTGTTAATCCGATGTCTAGAAATGACATTAAGTTTGCACGGAAAACCACATATTGTATTGAATTAAAAGTCCATTTGTAAATTTCAAGGGTAGAAATTGATTTAAATTTTCACAACACACCACATACTGTATTAAATCACTTTGCACCATGCTCCATAAGTAATGAGCGAGAGTGTATGAGTGAGAGAGATACAATTTAACTCCATGGTCCATCACTATCCAAAAGTTTCCATTTACAAGTCCGATGTTTACAAATCGGATTGGATAACTACCACTAGCAAATTGAACGAGACCGCTATCTACAAAAGTGAACAAAATAAACTAGAATCTAAGCATCATCTCACTAAGTGAATGCAAAGATGCTTCTGAGTTGAGCTAAAGCATATCCAAATGCTCATTCATATTTTGCAAAGTCTTTCTGCCTGAGTGGTTTCTTTAATTAGATTTGCGCATTATATTGACAATCATGCCGTAATCAATTTTCTTTTGTTTTTTCCATGGCATGTAGTAATTCTCTAAAAGTCTTTGCACCAATCAATGCAGAGAGCAACTACATAGGTATTAGTGTGCCTTTAGAGTACAGACATACAGATTTGGGTTGCAAAGCTTGGGGGCCCTCCATAGGCATAGGGCATCCTCCATTGAGTCTGCAATGTTATTTTCTCACTTCTCAATGGCCACTTGCAATACTAATCCCCAACCGATGACACCCACATGCGGCACACCCTCCTTGGTGAAATCAATCATGATGTTCCATGGGTGCAAGTCACAATTTATAATTCCTTTGCTATGTGCATGTTTCATGGTCTTCACTGCATCGGCACCCAAGTCTCTTAAGAACTATGTCATATTGTCCACAACACTATCCATTAGCCTACGAATATTCTTTGCACTGTAAGCTGAGAAGTGTGTTTGAAGTGCTTCAATTATGATATCAAAGAAATTCTCTCTGCATGTCTCACTCTCCAATGTAGAGGTGATCTCCTCTGTGATTAGGGCACATATATATGTGACCATGAGAGTTCTAATCTTTGTTTTTAACTCTTTCATTTTATCAGGATCCATCTATGATACAATGATAGCATATTTTGTGATTCTTAAAGACAACATAGCTTGAAATTTTATAACAAATATAAACTTCATTCATTGAAACTAAGGACAACACTAGCCTAAAGAGTAAGGCATCATTCAATGGAACTAACAACAACTCCAACCGAATAGTAGAGTTGATGTAGAGTTGATGGAACTAACGCCAATTCTAGACCAGTAGTAGAGATGATGCCGATAGCAACACTAAACGAAGCCTAAAAAGCACGGCATCATTCAATGAAACTAACAACACCTCCAGCTGAATAGGAGAGCTGATGTCAAAAGCAACACCAAACTAGCCTAAAAGAACGTATATCACACACAAGACATAGAAAGCAGTCTATTAGCTTGCACAATGACACTCCCAGTCCAATAGTAGAACAGATGAAAATGATAAGACTAATAGAACTACCCATAAGTTGAACATAACTAACCATGTTCAACAACGACACTGTCGATCCAAAATAGAATCAATTTTGAAGTGAACATAGTGGCCATGTTGTACAACAGTGCCTATTGGTTTAGTGTTTCACAATAAAAACTTCGCTCCAATAATAGAACCGTTTTGATGTGAAAAGCAAGATCAACACACTTTAAAATTTAGAAAAAAAATATAACAAAAATTTATACCAACTTAATCACACAATAAAATAAATGAGATTAGTCTAAAGATTATACTGTAAATTTTTGTCTTGCTTGTGAGGGATTGGAAAAGCTTGGCAGATCTTGGAAGTTTTTTGAGCTAGAGGGAAGGGAATTGTGAGGTAAATGGAGGCCCCTAGGGCCCCTATATAGTGTCGTGAGGGCCCACTGGGGGCACAGCCCACCGGGCTAAGAATGTATCTCAACGGGCTAGATTGATGTACCAGTAGCAGGCAAATCCTATTAGCCTCCCATGTTCCCTTCACGTCACCATGTCATTTCTTGTGAATGTGAAGAATTGTGAATTGAGAATTTTTTTGATTAATAGTGGTATCACAAAAAAAACCCGTGATTACTTGAATATGAATCCCTGATGAGGTGGAGTACCTTACTCTTCATTTGGGTTTAAAGCACTACATGGAGTTTGGCATTTCAAAGTTGGTGGTGAAAGGTAATGTGTTGCTAGTCATCAAGCAACTAATAGGCCAATGGTAAGTAAAGCGGGACTCTTTAAAGCACTGGATTTTTGCCATTAAAAAGTTGTTGAAGTTTTCTGAAGCAATCCAGTTCAAGCATGTCAAGAGAGAACATAATCAAGAGCCAAACTAGCTAGCTAGAAGCAAAGTGTAGGTACATGTTGCAGGCTTATATGTGGCACCAACCACTTATGCAGGTAGAGAGACCTTCAAGGAGGTAGAATATTTTTTGAGCACAGAGAAGTGTCCAAAAGACTTGTCCAAGATACGATGGAGAAGGATAGCGCAAAAATCTTGCAAGTTCACATGGATAGGTAAAGACCTTATGACTTCTAGACGAGATGAAGTGTTGCGGAGGGTGCTTTACAGCTACACAATGTTAGACATGTACCAAAATTGACAAAGGTTTTGATGTCAATTAGACAGCTGGATGATTTGGGTTACACTACCATATATTGCTCATGGTTTGTTAGCAGCAAGCTAACTCAAATACCATCTTTCGGCGCTTTCCTTGTAAAAACATTTATTATTTTGATGAATCGGGAATGTTGTAGCTGCTACTTTCTAGATAAACTTTATAATTGATGAGCCGGGCCTACAAGCTTACAAATTGTATCAACTTGTCTTTGGTTAGAGCTCCCAAATTATTAGTTTTGACCACAAAAACCTTGGCTAAGGTATAAAAGAGTTAACTGATTTATTTCAAGCCATTGTAATATTTTAATGTGTTACGGGCTCAATGGGAGTTCCAAGCTGTAAAGAACAGGTCAGTTAGTGTGCTTAGGTAGCAGATGCAGTAAGTGGTGGAGCCCTAAAGGCCTTGGGTGCCCGGACATTGCATATTTTTACCCTAGGTATATAAGGCAGTGTGTAAAATAAATTAGGGTTCTCAAGCTCATTTGTTGAGAGCACTCTTTGGTGAGAGCTCTTGAGGTGTGTGGCTATGGAGTCCTTGAGCTTATCCTTCCTCATGTGACTTGGTTAACACTAATCAATGCTTAATTCTCTTTCACTATGCCTCTCTCATGCTTCTTGTGATTGCCTATGATGCTTAGATTAGCTAGATCTTAACTAATTAGTGATCAATCCCTCTCTAATCTTGTGTGATTGCCCTATTTTGGTTGTGTGTGCATTCATGTTTGATTGGAGTGTGGTGCTCGATAGATCTATGTGTGCATGCTTGCGATTAGTGTGTTGCATGATAGGATTAGTGTTGTGTGCGTCTTACAATTGTTGTGTGTGTGATTGGATTGATTGGAGGTGAAGGGAAGTGGATGTGGAGATTGCCCTTCATTGTGTCTTAGCTCCTCCATAGGCCAAGAAGCTCACCTCATAGAGTCACCATTCGTGTTTCCATGATTAGCTCACTAATCGTGTGAGTGTTTCCATGCCCTAGCCGTGTAGCATATCCCTCCGGATTGATAATTTTGTTGATCATTGGAGCTATGCAACAATGGGACCCCCAACATTTGGTGCCGTTACCGGGGAGGATGGCCTACGCTACTATAATTGTGGCCTAATCGGATGTATTTCGTAACTAATTTCACTTGTGTGTTTATCTTTTTGTGGATTTTGGATGTGTGTGCATGAAGCAATGTGTTCATTATTCCCTAATTCGTCACCGTATCTTGTCAATTGTGTGTTTACACACTCTAATTTCACACTAACCCCTTGCTAATTTCACTCATTTTTGCTAGCTTACACACTAATTTGCTATGAAGGATTAGAGCTTTCAACCGTTCAATCGATCTTCATTGGAAAGGTAATCAAGGTGGTATTCTCAACCTCCCTAGAATCTAAACATGTATAGAATTGTGTAGAGAATCCACCATGATGCAATGTAATGTCAATGCCAATGCAATGTTGATGCTATGAAATTTTTGAATTGTTCGTTTTCATACCGTCGTAATGCTGAAATTTTCCAGATTTGGTGGCGTATGAAATTGACAAGTTTCAATTGCTAATTGGTGAATGTGCGCTACTAATTGTGTGCCTAATTGATCTAATTGCATGCTTGAATGCTCAATTGCAAGTGGATGTGCACTAAAATCAAGTGTGTGTGCATTCTACTTGAGTGTGTGTATGCCTAATTTTAGGTGTGTGTGCACTATTTTGCCCTTGTTTGTGCACCTAAAAATCAATGTGTGCTTAATGATTTTTCAATTATGATGATTGATTTGTGTTATGGTCATGCCCAACTAGAGATTTGTGAAATCACATATTGCAATTTCAACAAGATTAACCCTTTTGTGTGCACACCTAAAGATTGGTAAAAATTGCCAATTATTAGTGTGTGTGTGTGTGTGTGTGTGCATTAAAAGTGCTTAATGTGCATGATTAATTCAATTTATGATTGCATATTTGATGTGTGTAATGGTTAATTGCTGCGTTTTTGAGCTCAAAACAGGGATTTACACGCTCCAAATACGCAAAATTTTTTGACCTAATTTTGCCGATTTAATTACCTAGTTTGGATTTAATTGATCAAATTATTTGGCAATTGAGATGTGATTTTTGTGATTTTATTTGGTTGTACTAATCCCCTATGTGTGGAGACTCGTTTAAAAAAAAAGGATATTTTTCGGATAGTTTTTGCTATCTTTTGCATTAATTTTTGCTTAATTCAGTAAAAATTTGATATCGTGTGATCTTTATGAGCTGTTTTGTATGCATATTTAGGCAACATTTGGGCGCATTTGTGCCCTCCTTGGTCAAGTTTTGAGCGTTTTGCTATTTTCGAGGGTCGGGTTGTTGATTTTGTCGTCAATCGCATTCTTGATAAAAACTGCTATTTTTGGTGCGCTTATGCATGTCAAAAGTGTTGGATTGTGATTGCCGATAATTTTCAGAGTTTTCTAGAACTTTTTGAATTTTCGGATGATTTTATGTGTTCTCGGGTGATTGTTGACCTAATTTTAAGACTTTTGGACGTTCGCAAATTATTCAAAAAAAAGAAATTTTGAGCTTCGATGCGGATCGGCGGGATTTTTTGAACCTTGGCATGCAGTTCGATACGGTGTCGACATTCGTGGCAAACTCAACGACGATTTTTTATTTTTTGTGGGCTCGCATTGCCGCACCGAAAAGTGTTCTCTCTCTCTCTCTCTCTCTCTCTCTCTCTCTCTCTCTCTCTCTCTCTCTCCCCTTGTCACTTCCTCCTGCGCACCATTTGTAGCACGCCACGTCAGCGGTGGTGACAAGTCTCTCTCTCTCTCTCTCTCTCTCTCTCTCTCTCTCTCTCTCTCTCTCGTCTCGTAATGCGTGCCAGGTCATTGTCATTCTCTCTCTCTCTCTCTCTAACTTTCTCTCTCTCATCTCCCTCCTTTGTACGCGTGAACGCCGTCAAACACACCACAGACACACATGCGTGAATGCACCCCTACACACACACTTCATTAGCTACAAGAACAAAAAAAGAAAAAAGGGAACCTCTCTTTCTCTCTTTTCTCAACCGCCTGCTGCTGCCTGCGGCGGTGGGAGCCTTGTCTTTTTCCTTTTTTTTGTGTCATTAAATTTTTTAGTGTATTCATATCATTTTGTTTTTTTTCAATTTAATTTTAATTTCATTTCATTTCAATTCAATTTCATTTTCTTTTCTCTCACTTTCATTTCATTTAATTGTATATTAGTCAAAAATAAAAAAACAAAAAGAAAATAAGAATCATTAAAAACTTTTAAATATCACAAAAACAATTAAAAAATTCCAAAATTCCAATAAAAATAAAAAATAGAAGTTAAAAAATTACAAAAAATAGAAAAACTCATCAAAAATTTACAAAAAAATCAAAAACCTTATAGAAAATTCATAAAAAATAAAACATTGATCTGATAATTCACAAAAAATGTAAAAATTTCATAAAAACTCACAAATCATAAAGAATCATAAATTGCTCAAAAAAATCATAAAAATTTCATAAAACCTTTAAAAGTTCTATACAAATTCTAAAATGCACAAAAAATTAAAAAAATCACAGAAAAAAAGAAAATTCATTAAAAATCATTTTTTTTTCAAAAAAATCATTAAAAAACTAAAAATTTTTTTAAAATTTTTCACAAAAAAATAATAAAAAAAAAAAGGGAAAAAAGCAAAAAAGCAAAGCTAGAAGAGCCGCAAACCGATTAAACAACACAAAAGCGGGCAAGTAAAAAACACACTGATGGAAAATTACACCGCAAAGGGAACCAGATCAGTCGGAAAAAGCGAGCAAAAAGACCTACTCAAAGCTGTGAGCATCAGAAGAAAATTATATGCTCAGTTTTGGAAAGTGCAGCCACAATTCACTCAAGAAGCTAGAAGTGAACATGCATGCTAGAAACGGGCAGGTGCAAGTAATTGTGCTGCAAAATAGCTTCCAATTGGACGAACATGCCCAACTCACATGTGATTGCAGATTAGGCTAGTACGAGCAGGAGAAATTCTGCTAATCGATACCAAAATCTTCTAGGAGACAGTTTTTACGGAACAAGGCAACATGGACTCAAATTGAGCTGAGAATTTATATACAGCACAACAAGCTAGTAGCAGTGACAACACAGACACAAGTGCAACAAAGTAGATTTTACAACTATATGGCTACAATGGGGATAAAATTTTGTACATAGATTGAGAAGGCCATAGATACTTGATGAGCAGCAAAAGCAACACAGGAGCCAAGATCCTATTGATTAGAGTAAAGCCAGATTCAGATAACTCCCAGATGTTCACAGACTTCAGTGGAGCCAAGTATTGCAAGCTCAAAGATGTGCAGATAGAAGTTCAGAAAATCAACCCAAGTGTTTATCCAGAAATCTGTACAAGCCAGCAAAAGATGCAACTTGTGCATATGCAATCAATGTCATTGTACATGGATTACAGTGGTCAGATCTATAGTCGAGAGCCAGAATTGCAAGATCTAGCAGATCAACCAATTGAAGCCAATCTAATTGGAGAACCAAGTCAAAGATGATACAAAGGTAAAGATGGAGCAGTCTACAGCTTGATGCTCAGCATTTTAAAAGAAAATGCCGACAACTTGGTAAGCATAGAAGCAGAAACTTCTTAGCTAGAGCTTGACATGACAAAGCCAGTTGAAATACCACCAGTCATGGCGTATTGCTCAGATCGTGGATGAAAAGGTGGACATTTTTCTGAAGATTGTCCAAGAAATCCAGACAAGAGGGACACATCAACTGCCAAGCAAGGCACATAAAAAATTGGAAATGCAAATCTCGATCAAAATCAGCCTAAAGAGGCACATGCACCTGAAAAGCTTAAAATTGATTCTTTGAACAACAAATTCCTGCATGAATATGGTCAAGGTGTCCAGATATCATCGAATGTTGAAAAGACTGTTAGGTTTGCAAATGATTCTGCATCCATTGCCACAAGAGTGCAATCATTCACGAGTCTAAGGGACACATCAAACAGAATGCTGTTAGCATGGTATGGTATATATAATTCATATGCACACTATGTAGACCAAAAAGAAAAACTGTACAAAAAGGATCTAACAGTGTTTGAACGGTCCACATACCAGCTCATAGAAGTGCGTCCAGTGATAGATCACAAAGGATGGTTCATTTTAGAGGATAGAATCTATTATAGCCCATCCTCTCTAGAGCTGAAGGATATTACCCGAGTGAACCTAGAAATCTGTTCAGAGCCAAACTCTCCTCCATCGAAAATCAAACTTCGATGTTGTGACCAAACGAACATTTACTTTGACAAAAACAGTCGTAGATATAGACGAGTGTCTAGCATCTATGATGCCTTGGTTTTTGAAACCATAGAAGCTCATATCATAGGAGACCCCTGGGATAGACAATATCAAGGCAAAGATAATACTATCTATAGCTTGACTTGGGGAATAATTTGTCATGTTTCACGGAGATACATAGGAAACTATGCAGAAGGTTTACAAATGCCAAATGTCAACAGTGCTATCCAAAGTGTACCTTCAGAGTCCCAAAAGGTGAGACTAAATTAGAGCCAAAAAATTTTGAACTCTTATAATGAAGAAAGCTATAGTTATCACCCTAGGAAAGGGGGAGCTGTAAATCCATCAAGCTCAGCTTATGTACCAGGAAATGCTACACCAATTAGAATCCCTAGAGCCTCTAGCCAACAGACCCCTTCAAAGCAGAAACCATTGAAAGATCATATGGTTGTTGGAAGTTTCCAATTGACCCAGATTCCATCAAAGTCCACATATAAATGCTTATATGAAGATCATCAGGGACAAAAGTTTCAGCTGATCTCCACAAGTCAAAGCCAAAATCCGAAAAATCCAATAGTGTTCAAATAGTTACATGTGATCAAGCTCACATATGCATATCAAGATGCACATGGTAACGAATATCAATAAGATCATGATCTTGTACAAACCCCTATGGATGGTATGATTGAAGTCAAAGACTATTTGAAGATGATGCAAAGCCTCAAGCTACCAGAATAGATGGCAAAAAATTCAAAGTCAATAGAAGAAAAAGTTTAAAAAGCTACTGAAAGATCACCACCAAAATTGATAGATTCTACCAGAAAGTACAGTGGATCTTCTAAGATCAAAGGTTAGATGCAGGTAGACAATTCTCAATAGTTGCAGATAGAAGGTGCAGTATTACAACAAAACGAGCCAACATCAACGGAAGCAGGTGGTCAAAGCAAAGAAAAAGCAAAAAAAGATTAACCAAAGGACACTGCCACAGCAAAAGCAGTCAATTCAGAAACAAATTGTGAGAAGATCAAGTGCAACATTGTTGGTGAAAATTAAGAAAAGCTATCAAGTGAAGTAAAGCTAGATTTTCAGTTAGACAAGAACCTCATGTCTTTTTGCACTTGGAAAAGATGTGGCCAACCACAGCTGGAAGATGCTCCTGAATTTGTGAGCATATCAGGAGACAAACGAGCAGAATGCTGGGGAATCATTTCCACCACCATTGACATAAGTTCACAGATCATCATAGCTCGATTACATGTGATCAGAGCAAAAGATATGCCAGATGATGTCATAATGGGAATGCCAATGGCCCAGAAGATGTTAGAGATATAGAATGCAAACATGACGGAGTCATCATAGACAACAAAGAATGAAGACCAAGACTGATCAACCGCGGACGACATCACAAAGTCCTCAAGCACAGTTAAATTGAAGACTTATATCAAAGCAGATCTTATTGAAGATGATTCATCTCCATTGAACAGTACTTCAAAAGAGTTTAAGAAAATCAGGAAATAGCTAGTGCAGATCAAACAAAACAAAGGGAAACCATGAAAGCTATTGATCAGAGAATGCCACCAAAGCCAGAAGTTAAGAAGAACGAGGTTGCAGACAACCAAGAAACAATATGAAGTCCAAAGATCCATACATTGCTAGCTAAAGTAGCTGAAGAAAGCCATGGACTCATCTTGATCTAACTGTGTCTCTCAAGCCACCCTCCATAGAGACACAGTTAGATCAAGATGAGTCCATGGAAAAAGCAGGACAAAGATCTTCAATAGAACCAACAACAAGAATAGCTATAGTTCTTAGCAGTACAAAAGGAGCAAGTGTTAAATGCAATGCTCTATTGGATAAAGAAGCAGATTACAATACGGTTGTAGACAACATCCAGAGCATTCTAGAGATTACTTAGGGCAAGCCAAATAATAGAGAAATCATGGGTAAGGCTACAAGTCAAAAAGAAATGGTTGCTACACTTAGCATCCAGAACCATGAAGAGTAGGTAAAGTTTCAGGTGAAGCCTTCAAAGGAAATGCTTACAGATGTCATCCTTGGACATCAGTGGTAAGACCAACACAAGGCCTACAAAAAAGATAAAATGCTAATACTCTCTTTTCCAAGAGGTAGCCAACAACATTTACAGGTATCATTAATGCTAAATTCAGAGTTGTAAAAATCACAAGAATCGAAGACAAATCTTGCAGACAAAGGTAAAGCCAAAGTGGAACTTCCACCGATTAGCAAAGAAGGTGTGATAGAAAACTCTACATCAAAGAACCCTCGTGGAACAACTTCTTCAAGCAAGTCAGGCTGTCAAAACTTCAAGTCAATCACTGATACAACTGAAACCTCTAAGGAGACACCCCTAAAAGCAAAAATATATCAGCCAAAGTACTCAAGAAAGCAAAGGAAAGTCAAGCAAGTGTTTGTTCAGAGTAGTTTAGTCAAAGTCAATGATCTGATTTGGATTAAGGACAAGAAATCAACATAGAAACACAAACACATGGGATGGATACCGTCATAATGGAGCTTAAAAGAACATGAGTACTATAGAGGTAACATACATATATAATTTACAAAACCTCAGGTAAGAGCATATAACGTAATGTCAAGTCCCTCCCCAAGAAAAAAGGCCCACAAGGTATCAACTTCGACAATATCCTAGGATACCTAAGAAGTAGGTATACAATAGAACAACATTGAAAGATGCTAAAGTATACCACAACTCTCAAGAGGATAAAAAACAAAGACGGATCTCAAAGGGTCTTCCTCTTGGACAAGGATTCTATATAGGTTATACAAGGATTTGGCTATCAGTCAACCTCAAGCCAACTGCAGCTACACCAAACCTGCATGAAGATCTCAAGAGCCCAGCAAGACCTAGAGCTAAGCAAAGTCAACAAAGGATATACAAAGGTCATTGAGAAATTTGGATTCCTAAGTCTTCCAATGCTCCTAGTCAAAATCCAGATGCCGACAATGAACACAGGCCTACAACAACAACAAAGACTCCTATCAACAGGCCTAATTGGAGAATCAAATAGATAATGGAGTCTTCACCATCAAAGAAGGACAATCCAACCAACGAGAATGCATATTCAAAGAAGATCAAATAGGTATGGCAAAATAAACCCTCAATTCCAACTTGGTCCTTCACTAATCCTCTTTTTGAGGATTCAAGCTTACTTTTACTTGAAGAAATGTTTTTAGTAAGCGCAAGAATGTAAAAAGTCAAGTTGCCAGGGTGCAAAAAATACTTTTTGGCATAGTCAGAGTCGAGTTGTTGAGCCATAAAATAAGCAAAGGATTAGTCCCAAAGCTTCAAGTCATAGTAAACTATGTGCTAAGAGTCGTAGTTATCACGCTTAGGTTCAAGCTGGAAGAGTTGAGCATATCTAATTCATGTCGCTCATGCTGGATGAGATGAGCATAAGAGTCGAAGTCTATTAACTTACAATTGGTGGAGTGTCATAGAGTTCAACACTCACGCACAATGAATAGTAGGATGAGAGCAGATATCCTTGTCAATGAAAACCATTCTTAAAGAGGTGCCAGCTTGCAAAGCCATGTCATATTCTTTCATAGCTACACCATCTTTCTGAAGAACCCCTCAATATCCTTCTTGCACAATGTATTGTTTTCCATGCATTTCTGTGAAGGCATAAATAGGATGTCCCATCCTTGGACATATGCATTAGACACTCTTTTTTGCTTCCACCTATGCACCTTGAGTGAACTACAACAGGAAAACCAATGTTCCATCATGCTACGCTTTCGTATTTGCTACCTTTTTTATTCCATATCTATCAACAAATAATCCCTTAAGTACCTTATTCATATTTCCTATTTTAATAAGTACTCCAATAATGCGCGTATCAACTCACAATTGCCTAAAAAAACTAAGTTGGCATGCCTCCCCTATGTGATGCACATTGGAGTACACCCTGTAGATTCCATTCTCATGCCATCTGATACATTCACAAACTAATTGCACTCAAAGATGTAGGTATGAAAGGTTTTAAAATCAACCTTTAGTATCCTTTTAATATTTCCATAGTACTAGTATACTATCAGTATCTATGCTAAACTTGCCCATGATGCCACAATCTATTGTGGTTCAATGCTTGTCAATATGACATGTACAAAAGTATCGATCCTTGACCACATAGAGTTAAAGGAAAGACACTATAGAATAGAAAAAATTATACAATCATTTATAAAGATAGAATTAAGTAAAAACTACAATATGTTTTAGATGTATGAGTACTCTACCTAACATGCAACCTCGTGCACTCCCATTTTTAACGATGATGGCCTCTTTGCATGCCTTTGCTTTGGTCATTCTCTCATGGATCCACTTGGACTTAGTGAGATCTAGAAATCATGCAAGGTGTTGAGAAACCGAGGGTGCCTCCTACCTCCATGATCTTGATTCCATGATTCCCTCTCTTGCAAATGCGTTCCTTTTTACATTGTCCACAAGTCCACCCACTTGGTCATAATATTTTCATTGAGAATGCAAAACTTGTTGACCACTTGGGAGGTATCTAATTTTCCCTTTCCACTTGGCAAGTATGAAGTCATTCTTCCATCCTCCTCATATAACCACACCCAAGGCATAGAGGGATCAATAGAAGCCAAATACTCTAAGATATATACAAATGCCTCTTGCATAGTCCATCCTTTTCCCATGCATGCCACGGATTGGTCCCGTAGTCCCACAAACTCTTTGAGAGTTTTGAAAAACCTCTCAAGAAAGAACATGCATTGTGCATGCACTACTCCACATATAGCTATCTCTTCAACCACACGATCCAAGAGGTGGACTTAAGTAAAAACAATGGATTGATGGAATGCATCCTCAATGGCACACACTGTTTCCATGGAAAGCACTTGAGCAGTAGGGATGGCATCTATTTCTATTTCTTTGGAGCTTACAAATTTGCAAGATATCCCACAAGAATACACTCATTGCATGTTGAGGATTTAGTGTATATAGAATAGTGTAGTGAAATAGAGATATGAATTACCTTCCTAACTCATTGAAAATAGCTTCCCTCACTTTCTTGTCCCCACACTTGCACATACTCACAGGGGCAAAATGAACTACAATGTCAAAAGATTAAGGCAAGATATTGTTTTGTTCATACAAAAAATTCAAGATCTAAACTAAAGAGACAACATAAACATTGAATGATTATCTATAACATCTTGTGCCAATCGTGACTTCAACCCATACAATTGAACACTTCCACATTTCTATGCCTTTGTGAAAGCTCCCTTTAGTGATCTCATGTATCCTATTGATGTGCAAATAAAGCCAATGAAACCCTTCACTCAATCAAGCTTACCTTTGGTTAGAATCCATGGGCTTTAGGAAGCACAATCTTTCCATTTGGGCCTTGACATGGAGTGGCTGATGCAGGGAGACGTTTCAAGGATCTCAGATCCTCCCTCACCCTCAATGAGTTCCTTTTGCTTGTATTGTGGTTCCAAAGGGTGTGAGTAATATTATTCAATATGTGCATGTGGTCCAAGAGCTTTTGAATTTTAAAGTCCTTCCAATATGGAAGCCTAAAAATATGGAGTAACTTGACATACCTTTTGGTGGAGTACATGGGGGTGGACACTACTTTAGGGCTTCTTCCAAATTCTTGACCAATCTATCATTGTGCACTTTAGGGAGGTCTTCCAATTTATAGGAGCCTTGTATTTTCTATGGATTTGAGACAATAAATGATGGTTATTTTCTATTATTTTGAGGGAAAAAACAATGGAAATCATGCCTTCATTTGCCCGCTCTTGTCGTTGTTTTTCATTTTAGCATATCCTCTCACCTTCACCGATAACAAACAAATGGAGAGCATCGTCAAGGGAATGCAAAATGGTATGCCCATCAACTCGAGTGCTTTTTTAAGGGATCCAAAACCCCTCATTCTCCACATGCTCCAAAGCAATGCACTAAGGAATTGCATCTTTGTGCTTGGCACAAGGGTAGCAATGTTTGTCCTTGAGCTATCACTTGTGCTCCAGACTATTCGGTGGGCTACGTCCATCCCATCGTTGTATACACACAGAAAGAGAGTTACATCAATTCAACATTTTAAAAAAATACTTACTGCCTAAAAAATAGATAGTAATAGGTTAAAATAAAGCTAGATTGAGACTAGTGAAATAAAAGTCTAAAGTATTAATATAAATACAATTTATAAGTGTGAAAAGTAAAATAAGTGTAAAACATTAAAAAGGCTAAAAATTTTCTAGGTAATGTGATTCCTCGTAGCCCCTTGCTGGAAATTGATTTGTGAAGCGACCATAGTATGGTGTATGACTGCAAAAATGGTCCTAGGCCTTTGAGAGTTGAGATAGCCTAGCATAAAACTGTTGTCTGTCTCTCCAAAGTCTATCTTTTTGTAGACAGTGCTTTTGAGATGTAAATCCCAAAACTTGTCTACATACTTGTGGATAGACTCATAGGGAGACAGCTTCAAGCTTCGCCATTCGATGAAAACTTTGTCTTTCATTAGGAGAAATATGGACCTTGCATGGGCCTTGTAAGGAATCCTAATTTTAAGGGATTAAGGTAAATGTTGTGTAGGGTTAAGGGGACAAGGGCATTCAAGAAGCTAGTTTTGAGTAGGCTTTTCTACACTTTTTTTAGACACATGTAGGATGTGGACCTATGAGGTCACTTTCTCTCTCTAGCTTTTTGAAAGTGAAGGGAGTAACGGAGTGTGGCCACATCAGCAAAAACGTGGGTCACTAAGAGCCAAAATTTGACTTTTTTTCAAAAAAAAAAAACTTATTTTTACTTCAGACTTCCCCCCAACATATATACATAGGAAAAAATCATTTTTTGACTTTTTTCAAAACCTACAAAAACAAAAAGTCCACTTTTTCAAAAAAAAAAAAAA
>NW_028221419.1:0-76507 GCF_014529385.1 Adiantum capillus-veneris | reverse complement strand
AACATAGTTTTTCTTCTTAAGTTAGTATCAAGGTGACATGGATGACAACTAGGTCACCCTAGTTACGTGTTATGCGTTTTAAAATAACGAATAGTTTGTTATCTTACTGTGGATGCAGGTAAGGGTGTCCTTTCCTTGCTGCTGTTTGAGAAGTTGGAATGTTGTTCACTTATACTGTCACACTAATCAGGACCTTCTACCCTATTATGGCATGATACTGAGATGTATTTGTTTGGATTTTGAGTCGAAAGGAATACATGATTTGATACTTTGAACTGTAGACCTTGGTCTTTGTAGTTTTTCTCATCTGTTATGTATATTGATAATAGTTTAAACTCTCTCTCCTTAAGCACATGGGTGCCTTTGAATTTTACCTATGGCACCAGGACCTAGGTTTGCAGGATTTATATCCTTAGGAGATGTGACTTGTGAACGATTTTCTAGGGTAGGGGGTATCCCACACAACTGTTATGACCTTTGTCTTGGTTGGTTTTTAGGATGGAATACCTACCAGCTCCTCTTTTAGATTTTACTGATATTGATATTTTTGACTTCAGATTGTCCCTCTCTCTGCTGCTCTTGACTACCACCCTACCCTTTCCCCGGCATCTTGCTCGTGATTAAACTTATCCAGGACCCTTTGGCAATTTCTCTTCTAAACCAATTTTCAAAGGTTACAGAAACCATGACTATATCATGAATCTGTTAACCTTTAATGACTGGGTACTTATCCTCGCCAATCTGGGGTTGCTGAGTCGAAAGAAGAAAAACTTCACCTTCAAAAGTTGGCTTCTAACCTTGCTGCCACTGAAATGAGTATAAGTTAGATCTTCTACAGTTCCGGCTAAAGGAGCCGACCTTTCTAACTTTATCAGGAAACTTTGTGGCCTTGCTTCTTGTTTTGCTACCACTAAATCTTTTGATCCTGCTAAGGCTTTAAAAGGCCTCTTTTGTAGGGATGACACTGCTCTAGAAGCAGTCAAAAGCTTTCAACACGGACTCGGCTCGTCTAGTGAAACTTCTTTACTGGATATGGTTCCGAAAGTCTTGAAGTGTTTTCCCTTCCTCTCCTTTATTTTCTTGTCTCATGCCTTAAAAAGAGACTTTATAGGATAACGGGGCAATGATGGCGCCGTCGTTGCCCCCTTCTCTATCTTTCTCTCTCTCTCTCTCTCTCTCTCTCTCTCTCTCTCTCTCCCTTCTTTAACACATAAGCCCTTATGTTTTTATTCAAATGGGGAAACCGTTGACATGGTTATGGGTGGTCATTGCTTGCCAATGGGCGACCACCCTTTAGGTACATTATATCGGGCATGCACATCGACCAAAGCACTTTGCACCGCATTTGAGGCACAAAGCTCATAAAAAACTTAACCTGCTTTTGTAAAGGCACCACATTTGCCGTATACGTCAACCATGCACTACAAAACATAGCTTCCGCTTGAAAAACATTAATGGCATGCATACTTGACCAAAGCACTACTAGGCATGACATATCAACCAAAGCATTGCCTACCACATCCTAACCGCCTTGCCATGCCATGTTGGGCATTTCTAAATCACTACATTACGCATATATCTTGACCACGGTAGTGTCGAGCACAAGTCCACAAACAAACCCAACAATCAATGCACTATAAGAGATGACATTCGAGACAAGATGCTCCTTGCGCACTTATTACTCTATTAAATGCACCATATTCCAAAATTTGGATGAAGTAAAAAAAAAAAAAAAGATGGCAGATTGGCTAGGATGACCAAATTGGTTTGGAATCGATCCCCGATGAAACTTCAATGGGCAATATCTTGGCAACCAGAACTTTGATTTTCAATTTGAAAGGACCGATGTAACCATATGATGAGCACTTTAGGCCTATGCACTCACACCAATTTTTACCCTTTATCAACAATTGCCGAACATGGTAGATGTATGCAAACCATCTCGGCTTCAAACTGCCATAACTTCCTTATCATAGCTCCAATTGACGAGCTGTAAAGGCAGACCTATAGAGCACTTTGAGCACTACAATTCTAATCTATAACATCGCATTTTGACAACATCACTGCAACTCGACTTGCAGACAACACATTCCTTTCTTGGCCCCAAAACCCACAATTAGCACACCTATTGGACCGACAAGCTCAGTCCATGACTCAAATAAATATTAAGGCATCCATCGAAGGTGATAGGGTGTCTGTAAGGGCTAACAAGCCTCTATAAGGTCACTAAATCTCAATGAGAAAATGGTCTTCTTGTTTTGAGCTACAATCGTGCAATCTTATCTACACACTCCTTTGACATGTCTGTGAGAGAAGCAATTTGCTTCCATTGCAAACTCAACAAAGTGGTATCAGAGCTTTCGGGCAAGGTCTTGGAGGTAGTGAGCTGAGGTGAGTTTTCAAATAGTCTTTGAATTTTTACAGTACAACGAGTTTTGAAGTCGAAGCTAGAGCCGAAGTAGAAGTATAAGTTGTCACTCTTATTCACCGTCCCTCGTCTGCTCATCATTGTAATGATGCTCAAGATCAATCTTACAGAGAGAACAAGAGGGCATAATGACTATGACGGTGATTGAGGAGGTCGATATAGTCCTACATACTTACCATACAATGTTCATGATCATGCGACAACCAGAGATCATGACAGAATCAATGGTTATGATAGTGATGAGAAGGATTTGGAAAATCTTAGGCCCATGGATACAAGAATGAGGAGAAGAATCTAGCTAGTTTGAGAGGAGGTGTAAGTGATGCAAGTGCAAGTTGAAAATCCTTGATGGTGTTGCTTGTGCCGAAAGCATAAATGTGGATAAGGACAAGGTTCAAAGCTATTCCACACCACACATGGCTGACATCGCAACATTAGAATTGGCTTTTTTTGGGTTTATTGAACCTTTTTTACTATCAAAATTTTGATGCCTTGTTTTATGTTTAGAGGGCGTTCACACTATTATGCACAAATAACGTTTGAGAATGTTGTATACATCACATGTCAAATGATTTGGATAAAACTCTAGCAATTGTTGGGGTGTAGGCTAGGTGGCCATGGATACCAAGCCATATTTTCTTTTTCTCTCCAATGAATATAGGGAGAGAAAATGAGAGTTGACCCAACTCTCTTTCCTACTCCACTAACCCAAACTCTGTTGTGTCTGCATCTACTACCCCCCTTTCTCTCCTTCCCCCTCTTGCACTCACAGATCCATAGCTTCCTCACAACAAATGGTATCAGAGCTAGAGCTCAGCAAGGAGATAGAGCTCCACACACCTCGGCTACCCTGATGCGCGCAGCCCCTCTTGGGGAAAACTTTGAAAGCTTTGAGAAACAATCAAAATATCTGTAGAGCTTGCTCAAGCTTTGAAGGAAGCTCAAGCTTTGAGTAGAGCTTGTGATTGTGTGTGGTGCGTGCGCGCACACACACACACACACAAAACCGGGATCTACATCGAAATTGGGCAAGAATTTGAAGCCGGTATCCATTGCCGAGCATCATGCAATCAATGTTGTGAGCCTTGGATAGAACGAGTGCAAAGCACAAGGAAAGGAAAGCGACATTGAGTCGGCCATGGAGGCTAGCTGAATCATGAGCTGAAACGCAAGCTACAAGTGAATGCACAAGAACCGAGAGTAGCAAATCAAGCAGTAGGTTGAATGACGACCAATTTGGGGAGTGCTGCCAAATGAAGAGCAAGCAAAGCAAGCCGTCAGCCTGGAATTGAGGGCAAAGCAAGCTTGAAATAGGGTGGAGCAGGAGGTCAGCAGAGTTGGCCAGCAAAGGGGCATTTGAGCAGGAGTCGAAGGTTGTGTGCGCTTGTGTGTGTGTGTGTGTACACACACAACACACACACACACACACACTTTGCGGTAATAAAGTGAGCAATACCGAGCAATTTTTTTTGGAAAAGGGAAATCGATGTGTAGTTCGGCACGGTGGGTCTAATCGAAGGCAACTCGGGCAAAATTGATGAGTTGCAACGAGCTTGAAATTGAATAGAAGCCATAGGCAGCACTAGAGTTGGGGGGAATTCGAATTGGCGAGCAGAAGAGCCAACAACGCTCATACAAACACTCCCACCTTGCTCGTACTCCTCCTCTCTCGCTCGTTCGATCCGCAAGTCAACAGAGCCTTGCAGTGAAGAAAATTTCGATAGGCTTGCAATTTTTTTTTTTTTTTTGGTGAGCTTTGACTTGCATATTTCAATGTGTGCAAGCGGCCGCTCTCACAAGAGTTGTCCGCTCAAGTACTCAATAAGCCGGCTCGACAACCACGAGTGAAAGAGAGAGAGAGGGTAAGAGAGCTTGAGAGATAGAGGGAGAGAGATACTTCCTCAGTGTGTGTGCGTGTGTGTGTGTGTGTGTGAGAGAGAGAGAGAGGAGAGAGAGAGAGAGAGAGAGAGAGAGAGAGAGAGAGAGAACACAATTTTTGACACCATCATTGTTCTTGAGCATCAAGAGAGAGAGAGAGACATAGAGGCATTGCCATCGTCTCCGACTTGGCATCGGCTAGACTTTGACATTGGCTCTCGATATTAGAGCCGTTCCGACATCAACTTTGGTCCTTTCCCCGTTTTCCCCGATCGAGCTTTGTGCTTCTCCGACTTCCAATCTCCTCGTTCACACCTCGCAGCCACGTTTCTTCTCCTTGTGCCTTGCCCCAAAAACCCTCCTTCTTTTTTTTCTTTCCTTTCTTCTTCTTGTTTATTTTCCTTCCTTTTTTTCCCCTTCTTCTTTCTCCTCCTTCCTTTCTTTCGTTTCTTCTTTCCTTCCTCCTCCTTTCTCCTTTTTTTCTCTTCTTTCTTTCTTTTTCTCTCCGGAAGGCGCTCCTTCCCCTCCTTTCTTTTCTTGTCTCATGCCTTAAAAAGAGGCTTTATAGGATAGAGGGGCAATGACGGCACCGTCATTCCCCCTTGTTTCTCTCTCTCCTCTCTCTCTCTTTCTCTTCCCCCCCCCCCCCCCCCCCCCCTTTAAACACATAAGGCCTTACGTTTTTATCAAATGGGCAACCATTGACATGGTTATGGGTGGTCATTGCTTGCCAATGGGCGACCACCCTTTAGGTACATCATATCGGGCATGCACATCGACCAAAGCGCTTTGCACCACATTTGAGGCACAAAGCTCATTAAAAACTTAACCTGCTTTCATAAAGGCACCTCATTTGCTGTATACGTCGACCATGCACTACAAACATAGCTTCCTCCCGAAAAGCTTTTAATGGCATGCATACTTGACCAAAGCACTACTAGGAACAACATATCAACCAAAGCATTGCCTACCACATCCTAACCGCCTTGCCACTGCCATGTTGGGCATTTCTAAATGACTACATTACGCATATATCTTGACCACGGTAGTGTCGAGCACAAGTCCACCAACAAACCCAACAATCAATGCACTGTAAGAGATGACATTCCAGACAAGATGCTCCTTGAGCACTTATTACTCTATTAAATGCACCATATTCCAAAAACTTGGATGAAGTAAAAAAAAAAACAGATGGCACACTGGCTAGGATGACCAAATTGGTATGGAATCGGTCCCTGATGAAACTTCAATGGGCAATATCTTGGCAACCAGAACTTCGATTTTCGCTCTGAAAGGACCGATGTGCACCATGTGATGAGCACTTTAGCCTATGCACTCATACCAATTTTTACCCTTCATCAACAATTGCCCAACCCGGTACATGTATGCAAACCATCTCGGCTTCAAACTGCCATAACTTCCTTATCGTAGCTCCAATTGACGAGCCATAAAGGCAGACCTATAAAGCACTTCGAGCACTACAATTCTATAACACCGCATCTTGACAGCATCACTGATCTCGACTTGCAGACAACACCTTCATTTCTTGGCCCAAAACAAACAATTAGCATACATTCCATCATCTTGATGTCATAACAGCTTTTGACATAAATCATAAGTTTGGCAATACCTTGAAAATTCATACAGATTCATGTCTTTCACCATGTGCCTGCAAAGTGGCACGACATCCACTCCCTCTAAACCTGCATAGCCTCCGGTCTGTGCCAATCATTATTCCAAACTGCAAGCAAAAACTTGTAAACTTATAAGCATCGCCGCATTGTGAGCATGCTCTGAAAAATTTTCCAACTTGTGGCCTTATTAGAATATATCCTCCTCTTAGATCGTAAGGAAAACGTAAGAATTTTCCAGCAATAGAGCATAAGCACGAATAAACCCATAAACCATCATTAACCCCACCTAGAATAGCATATAAGTCAATAGTCCTAGACCATGAACATTTCCATCTCACCCAGATCAAATGGTACATCAATCACATGCCCAGACCGTACATAAAACCATCCCCTCCTGGATCAAAAGCTAGGAGAAAATCCCCTACATCATAGGGTAACATCAAATCCCATATAGCATCATGTATCATTCGATATTGCCATCTCCCTGGTGCATCGGTTCATCTTATTGTTGATCATCTATCACAGGTAGGAGCAATTGCAATGCAGTTTCACCCCCTCTAGTATTGGAATTCCAATCATGCATATCTGGATACATCAAATATCTGGAAAAATCCTCTCTCATCGGACTCCCGAGATGCATTAGAAAACATTCCGCTAGTTTGTATATGCCCAAAACCAAAATAGCCCAACTACATAAGGTCATCATCAACACATCTGGATAAACATGCTTATGCATGAAAACCAAATTTCTCGGTACCCTTTGCATCCGTAATTGAAAAGCCTTCCAAAGCTTCATCTAATAAGCACATAAGCTCTAGGTCCGCCACTTCAAAAGAATCTTCCACCGTGCATATCTCAGGCTGCAAACTAGGCATTCCATATATGGTATGCATACTAGCCACATCTGTTGTAGACTGCTCATCAAGTTTCCCCCCCATCCAAATATCTTTGAGCTTCTATAGCACAACGCTCATCATGCATATTGAAAATTGCATCTGCGTCCCTGTCCATATCATCGGCACAATGAATCCAATCATATGCAGCACCAAAAGATTGCAATCATTGTGCACCCCCTCTGGATAAGCATCATCAAGTTCACAATCACACAATCACTTTGCCATATTGAGAGCTCTGCATCACAAATTCTTGTTAAAGAAGGAGTTTGCACCCCCTCTAAATCATCACCATGAAGATCTACCCTTGCTCATCCAAGCCCTTAAAAATTTGGTGTATCCAAACCCTGTAAATGTGATAAACACAAGTCCTGTAAATGCTCATGTACATCCACACCCTGTGAGCCCTCATGTGTGTACAGACCCTCTGAATCCTCATGCTTTTCTCGACACTGTAAGTCTTCAACTTCAGCCATTAGCATGGAATCTGCAATTCCAAGCTTTGCATAAACAACTTGGACAAACCTCTTCATTTTCTTTATCCTGTAATAGCCTATCATCCTTAGCCGTTTCTAGCTTATCCCCAATATGCTTGCAAACCTCCGCATAGGTAGGCATATTAACAACAACTCATCATCCTCATACATGATTGGATCCCATTGTTCTCAAATGACAGTAGCTTTAAACTTGCTCTAGCTATGCAAATTTTGTTGTTGAAGCTCCTGGACTCTCTCAATAAAATGTGGGATCACAAACCTATCAAATCTAGAATCTTATTCTCTTTTAGCACCCCATGCAGCTTCAGCTCCTCTTCATAGCAATCCAAGTATCCTATTGAATCATAACCATAAAACATCCTCTGCTAAATAAAAAGTGAGCGTTTGGCATTTTCAAGGGCCAACTACAGTAACATTTCTTGTTTCCAATCATCTGGTGCTTCGGATTCCCTCTTTCCCATTGTTGACTCTGATACTTGAATTTTTTTTGTGTTCATCATTGCTTTTAAATCCACTTAGTTCACCTTTTGGAGACTACTGCAATTCTCGGTTCTCTGTCTTCAAATTTTGATTCATATTCTATACTTGATTTTAAATATTCTTGCTGCAAAATATAGCCATTGACCCCATAATCTGCTGCATCTCTTCCTCTTGGTTTGTCGACATGGTTGGCTTCGTCTACATCGGCCTGTTTCGTGTCGAGTTCACCAAATCGCCGGAGTGCACGGCTCTCCAGGGTTGATTGGGAGAGTGTTATGCTTCTGACTGTAGATGGATAATCATCCGATGCACAAACCAAGCAAAATGCGTACAACTAGGAGTGGTTTTAGTGTTAGTAAGAGTATATAGTGACACTTAAAGAGCAATGTGCAAGAATACCATAGATTAAAACAAAATTTATGGCTAAAAAACAAATTGAGACAAGATATCAACACTTAATTGGCGTTGGCAATCAACAAATGCTTTCAATTTTTTATCTTTGAAAGCCCTCGTACAAATTGGTTGCATACACCATCGTCGGTATGCCTATTGATTTGCAAACCCCTAGTAAAAAATCTCCAACCTGATGGAAGCAATTTGTAATCGTCAAGCAAACTTCACTATGTACAGTTCCTTGCTCCTTTGTTCCAAAATTTTCCTTCCGCCCTTTGCTTGGTCAAATTTTTGCATCTCTCTATCTTACAGAACACATCCCACCCTTCTTGATTGGACTCAATACCCTCTCCTATCTTGCTTTTGAAGTAGAAAAAAAACAATTGTTTTCCTTGCACGATAAACCAAGCCATCAAGGAATATCAAGATCTTCCGACTTATACCAATGTCTGATGTGGATTATGAGAGAGCCCTAACCTTCTTATTGACCTGATTTGTCGAGGGATATCAATATTGCTTGATTTTTGCGGTTATGGATCACCTCGAGGTCTTAAAGCTTCATCAAGAGAGAATCTCCTCTCTTTCTTTGCTTCCTCTGCCGATGGGTTCCAAGTGCAAGAGAGAAAGCTCGTTGATGTCGAGTGAGTGAGAGTGGGACACTCCACCCTTTTTCTTTGCAAGCTCAAACAAGCTTTGTCCTTTCCGCAATCAATGTTTGCTTCCTTGGCTTCAAATCTCCTCTTTCACACCTCCTAGCCATGCTTTCTTCTCTGTGCCTTCCCCCAAAACCCTCCTTCATTTTTTTTCTTTCCTTTCTTCTTCTTCTTTCTTTTCCTTCCTTTCTTTCCCTTCTTCTCCTTTTTCTTTGTCCTCCTTCCTTTCTTTTGCTTCTTATTTCCTTCCTCCTCCTTTTTTTTCCCCCCTCTCTCAAGACGGCGCTCCTTCCCCTCTTTATTTTCTTTCTCTTTCTTCTTTTTTATTGTCTCATACCTTAAAAAGAAGCTTTTCAGGATAGAGGGCAAAGATAGTGCCATTGTTTGCCCCCCCCCCCCCCTCTTCTCTCTCTCTCTCTCTCTCCCCCCCTTTTACACACATAAGCCCTTATGTTGTTTTCACATGGGCAGTCATTGCTTGCCAATGGGCGACCACCCTTTAGGTACACCATATCAGGCATGCACATCGACCAAAGCGCTTTGCACCACATTTGAGGCACAAAGCTCATCAAAAAACTTAACCAGCTTTCGTAAAGGCACCACATTTTCCGTATATGTCGACCATGCACTAAATCATAGCTTCCTCCCAAAACCTTTAATGGCATGCATACTTGACCAAAGTACTACTAGGCACGACATATCAGCCAAAGAATTGCCTACCACATCCTAAACCACTTCACACTGCCATGTTGGGCATTTCTAAATCACTACATTATGCATATATCTTGACCACGGTAGTGTCGAGCACAAGTCCACCAACAAACCCAACAATCAATGCACTGTAAGAGATGACTTTCTAGAAAGATGCTCCTCGAGCACTTATTACTCTATTAAATGCACCATATTCTAGACTGGCTGAAGCAAAAAAAAAACCCAGATGGAACAGTGCCAGGACAACCAAATTGGTACGGAATCAGTTCCAATGAATCTTCAATGGGCATATTTGGCAAACCAAACTCCGATTTTTATATGAAAGGACCGATGTGCACTATATGATGAGCACCTTAGGCCTATGCACACATTACAATTTTTTACCCTTCATCAACAATTGCCCAACTTGGTACAGGTATGCAAACCATCTTGATTTCAAACTGCCATAACTTCCTTACGTAGCTCCAATTTACGAGCCATAAAGATTGACCTGTACAAACACTTCAAGCATACAGTTCTAATCTATAACACGGAATTTTGACAGCATTGCAACTCGACTTGCAAACAACACCTTCATTTCTTGGCCCAAAACCACAATTTAGCATACATTCCATCATCTTGATGTCATAACAGCTTTGACATAAATCATAAGTTTGGCAAAACCTTGAAAATTCATACAGATTCATGTCTTTCACCTACCCACAAAGCGCACCACACATGCACCCGAGTGGTTTGAGTCGGGTATACACCACATTTGGTCATTGATGTTGGAGAGAATCCTCTACAAAGAAGCTGTAAGCTTGATGCTAGCGTTATAGTGAGAGCAGGCTATGCAACTAGCAATGTGTTTACGCTTCAAGAACAATGATGCATCTATTGTGGGTTACACACATGCACGATTATGCGGGTTGTGTAGATTTAGAAGATCCACATCTGGCTATGTGTTCATGTATGCTAGAGAGGCTATCTTTGGAGATCGTGTCTCCAAGATTTCATGTCTTCATCTACCATTGAGGTAGAGTACGTCAATACGTCTGTTGATGCCAGCAAGGGAAGCCATATGGTTAGCACGTTTAGTGGGAGATTTGGGCATTCACGAGGTTCCAATACTGCATTGTGATAGAGTTCCATTGCTTTGGTAAGGAATCTGGTGTTTCACTCAAAGTCGAAACACATAGAGGTCAAATACCATGTCGTGCGAGATGTATTGACTAGCAAGCGCATTGAGCTTGTTAAGGTTCACACTGACAACAAAACCCGCAGATGCTCTCACAAATAGCCTAGCCTCGAAGCGATTTACACACTGCATAGAGCTTATGGGTGTAGGATGAAGCCTAGGGTGATGCTTCATCGACTTTGTATAGGTTAACTATACATGACACCACTATTGGCCACCTGAGCTTCAATGTGGTGGTTGTTGGGGGTAGGCCAGGTGGCCATGGGAACCACCCCATATAAATACTTTTTCTCTCTAATGAATATAGGGAGAGAAAGTGAGAGTTGACCCCAACTTTACTCTGCCTACCTACTAACCCAAACCTATGGTGTTTGCATATCCTACCCCTTATGTTTGTGTGTGTTTGTGAATGTGTGTATGTATAATACACACACACGCATACATACTTATTGTCAGATGCACACTGCACTTACATGCCATGTTGACATACTATACACAAGTCAAGGCCAGGTAAGTTAGGTTTCTCCTAGGGGCAACATTTGGCAATATTGTGAGCTTGTCTGCAAGATGTGCATGCTGAAACGGGACCATTCGAAGTGGTCTCCCATAAGCATAACCCTCTCGCAGAAATGGTTGTACAAGAGAGAATCGGGGGTCTTTTACATGTTTGTGGGCACCTCGAGACGCCAACATGTGGCCATGCATGGATAGTTTCTGCCTATCAGGTTACGGGCTGAAGCGTTAGGGCATCGAAGAGATGTGCTAAAATGTGCACCCGAAACTAGGTTTTAAAAAACATGAAAAAAAGTCACTCTAGATAAGATTGGAGGATTAGGGTCCCTATATGGGGCCTAGGTAGGGGGGGAAAGCGGGTGCCGCCCTCAGTCGGGGGCCTTATCCGTTTATTGTCAGGTGCACATCTAACCCTATGTGATGTGGACAAGATGTACCTACTTCTAGGGTTTGGGTATTCTTCAGGGCTTTAACATGTCAGCAGTTTGTGACATCTCCCCTTCTTGAAATAAAGTAATCGTCCGCGATTACAACATATCTGCAAAACAACTCAAGTTAGCTTAAAAATTTCCGAGGGATAATCAGTTTTGCTCTTTTTGTTAAGGAGTTAGCTTCTCCGTTCGGCTCTTTTGATCAAGGAGTTGGCTTCTCCTTTAGGCTTTCTGATCAAGGAGTTGGCTTCTCCTTTCATCCAAATCGAAACTCTTGATATTCTGGCGTACTAAAATTAGCCATCACACCCAAACACACTAATCTTCCACGGGTGTCTTGATGCACTAAAATTACATACCCATGCAATCTCATCCAATTAGAATATTCAATAGTTGGCACATCACAATGCAACACAAATTCTCACATATGCTGTTACAAGATACAACAAACAGCGCCGCTGAACACTCTCCCCGAGACAAACGATCTGCGGTATGAAGCTACTCAACGACTACCCGTCACTCCCCCCGCAAATAACCTAAAAAGGTCCGGGCCATTAGCTTAGAGGACTGTACAACCACATGCTCCCCAGACCGCAGTCTGCGTCGCTTGGAGGTTCAAGCACACAACGAAACGCTCCCCAGGCATCGACCTGCGTTATTCGGAGGTTTTCTAGCATACAACGGAATGCTCTCCCAGGCATTGGCCTGCGTCATTCTGAGGTTTTTCAAACATACAATGAAACGCTCCCCAGGCATCGGCCTACGTCGTTCCGAGGTTCAAACAATACCAAAATAGTATCTCTCACTTCTCCACCTGGGAGTAAAATCACCAATCATTGAAACCAGAGTCAAACATTTCAAATCGGCACCAAAACAGGTTCAAAAACAGATACCATCCATTTCAAAAAAATTCCAATAAGATCACCAAATAAGTTCTCAAACAGATTTCAAACTTAAAAAGCAATCTCGACATCAATAGAGCTCGAGAAGTCGACTGACTTTCCATCCTGAAACCTGCACCAAAAAATTAGGGTTAGGTTCATTCCATAGGGTCGTAGCCGAGCACAGCATGGTCTATCAGCTCTTGGACAGACAGTGTTTTCTTTGGCGGCGATGGTAGTCCCAAGATAGCAATCGCACTGGACCTCCAAGGTCATCTGCTCGTGAAGAGACATCTACTGAGAGATGTCCAGAAATTTCAAGTTATGATTTGCTAGGGTTTCCATGACAAGCATTTCAAAATACCTCTGCCAAAAGTTGCACTCTGAAGGAAGATGTCAGAAACCATACAACTTCGGGCAAAAATTTTTCTTGAAAGCTTGCCAAGTCCTTGAAGTGTGCGGCTTGGTAGCTATAGATATCAACATCTGCATGGCACTGCTTTTTGAGAAAAACAGTGACTCGAAACAAATCTTGGATCCTTCTTTTGCAAGTGATCTTTTTGGCTTATGCCTATAAGACATGAGCGGTGAAGAAGACGGGAGCGCGCCCGATGCGCGATGTAGTAAGGGTGGGGAGTGACTAATAAGTCCGGGGTCAGAGCACGAAGCCAAAATTCCAATGAGCTTTTGAAGTGCGATCTTGATGTGTCTGCTCTTTGGTAGGACCGTATGCTTTCAGAATAGGACACGCTTGATGCTCTGATACCACTGTCACAAGACGGGCACCACGTGCCAATAGAAAAGAACAAACTGGATAGACTTTTAGCACTTCAATAACAATTGAACTGAGAGAGAGAGACCACACGCGACACGAAGTGGGGGCAAAATCCACCCAAGAGTATGTCCCCAAACCTTGGCGCCCCTTTCGGTATTTCTTTATATTGAATCAACACAGTACAAGCGGTACTAGAGACTCTGCACCTTCTCGGGAAGCATGCCAGAGAATGAGCCCTTAGCACAGATTTAGGCCCTTGGCCTACGAAAGAAAAGCTGTTTACATGAAAAGCCTTCAAACTTATTAGCTTATGGTCCAAAAGCAATACAAAAAGCTGCCAACGTAAATCACGGAATTCCGTACAACTGCCACGTCAGCACTGTCAGCCCGTTTTGTGAATATCTCCCACGTCAGCATTGTCAGTGGAAAAGCAAAGCATCCGTTCAGCAGTCACGTCATCAATTTCTGCGCATCTTTTGTGTGTGTGTGAGAGAGTCCAGCTTTACTTTAATTACTTTGTCACTTGGGCCCCATTGGACGGGGTCCCCATAAGTTGGTAGGACTTCTTCTTCTATTACTTGTTCTTCTTAGGGTTTAGGCCCTTGGCCGGCATCTATAAGTTGGCTCCATTCTTCAGGGCTTTGACACGTTAGCAGTTTGTGACACTCTGACCAAAGGAAGTTCCTGATCAGCCGCTTGAGATACAAAAACTTGAGAAAACCCCATAGTCGCGAGTAGGACCTGATTTTCCACCACTCTCGCCCAGTCAATGAGAGGCGTGCTGAGCTGTAGTACAAAAGCTTGTTCCGAATACTCAGAAGAAGGGGGGCGATCTGCTCCTCTAGTGACAAATCAAGTCCAATCGTACAGCCTAAGTAGTCTACAAGGCCTCGAGGCCCCTCCAAAAGTCTACAAGGCCTCCTCAGCCTGAGTCAGGTTGGCCTCTTGGCCATGCAAAAATAAACCAGGGTCATTAGAAACTTTGCAAGTTTGCATCAAGCAAGTCCTCCCCGTGTGCTGGGAGTTGCAACACCCATAACCCCACCTCCTTAGCTGTCAGATACATACTCAGGGCCTCCACAAAGAAAAGGAGAGGAAGGGGGCAAGGGGGCAACATTGTCTCACCGATCTACTCGAGACAAAAACTCGGTTCCCGCCCGCCTGCAATCAACACCCATCTTTGAGCGTGCTATACAGGGTTGCAATCTCATCGATCCAACCTGCCTCAAAACCCCGGTCATAGGCTTCTTAAAATCAAGAAGAAGTATCATAAAATCCTCAACTAACAAGCGTGCGAGAACAGTGCCTCTCAAAGAGTAAAGAGTGTTGTCAAGGATACTATGCTCCTTGACAAAATCAGTCGGTGTCGCATAAGGAGAGGCTGGATCCTCAAACTCAAAGCTTTGGCCAAAACTTTGTACATCGTGTTGATGATCGTGATAGGCCTCCACTTCCTAGTGTCATCAAATACTCCTTCCTCCTTGGGGATAGGAAAGATCGGACCCTCTGAGAAGCACTGGGGCAACAGTCCTGTATCTAGAATGTGTTGGAAACCTCCAGGCCAGGCCCAATAGCTCCCAGTACTTCATAAAAAAGGCTAGAGCCAAGCCATCCTCCCTGGGCAGCTACTACATAGGAGGGCCATCAATGCATCCAACAGCCTACGTCTGTCAAAGGCTTCCCCAAGGCGATCCGCATACTATCACTATCAGTGAACAACTATGCATGCGTCCCTACTCTCTGTTTTGCACTCGTTTGTGCTCTTTGTATGACTTATGGTTAGGCATGTTGGCTATCTGCTTGTAATTTATTTGTGGTAAATAGCGCACATTTGTGTAAGGCCCCCATTATGAGGAGAAGCCATCGTGCGTGAAGGAAAATCACTCACCGGAAACCAAAATTTTCACGGACAAGAATCAGGGGCAACTTTAAAGCCTCGGGGGCGGAGGCCCCGAGACTTTTTATTCGCCGGAATATTCCTTTTCGCCGGAATATTATGGCCGGACAGCGGCCGGAAAGTGGTCGGAAAACAACGGTCGGTTGGCCGATGGCCGGTGGTCGGAAGTCAATGGCCGGTGGCCGGTGGTCGAAGTCAATGGCGGTGGCCGGTTGCCGAATTCAATGGCCGGTGGCCGAATTCAAAAGCGGACTTGTCTTCTCAAGGGCGGCCACACATGGGCGGATTGGAGGGTCCGATTTGGACTTATTCGCACAAGGGCGGCTACACATGGCTGTCTCTCATAAGAGAGGGCAGCCCTTTTGGCCTATAAAAGGAGGCCATTTCTACACACATTTCATAGTGTGAAGTTGATGCAACAAGGTGAGTGTGAGGTGGTGAGAGTGAAGCAAGGCGGGAGCTCCATTAAGGGTATAATCCCTTTGTAAACTACTTCTTGTTTTGAAGTACTAAAGCCATTGAGTGGCTGCTTTCCCGTGGACGTAGCCCACATTGGGTGAACCACGTATATCGTGTGTACTCTCTCTCTCTCTCTCTACTCTATAATCTCGTGTATATAAATCTGTCTCTCTCCATTAAGTAATCTACTCAATTATCTATTTAGCTACGTCCTTATTTCCAAACAACTGGTATCAGAGCAAGGTTTGCTCGTAGCTAAATTATCTCAAGGAAAGGATTCCTTGAATTGAGTGGGAGTTTATGGCGGAGGAAGGAAGCTCAAGATTGAGAAGTTCAACGGAAAAAACTACCAACATTGGAAGATGCAGATTGAAGACTATCTCTACCAGAAGGACCTCTATTTGCCACTAGCGGTCTTGCGAAGAAGCCCGCAAACAATGGCAGATGAAGCATGGATTGTCCTTGATCGAAAGGCACTGGGAACAATCCGGTTAAGCTTGGCGTCGACGGTGGCCTTCAATGTTCGGAGATGAAGACCACGGAGGACTTGATGAAGTCACTTGACGACTTCTACGAGAAACCATCGGCATCCAATAGGTATTTCTTATGAAGCGCTTGTTCAATCTAAAGATGGCAGAGAATGGTTCAGTTGCAGAACACCTAAATGACTTTAACAAAACATAAGTCAACTTCGATCAGTGAAAATCATTTCGATGACGAAGTGCGAGCTCTCCTTATACTATCATCTCTACCAGATAGTTGGGAAGCCTGTTGTGATGGCTGTAAGTAATTCTATCTCTGGCACAAATACTCTTAAGTTTGATGATGTTGTGGGTGTTCTCCTAAGCGAGGAAATGCGAAGGAGAAGCACAGGAGAATCATCAAGTGCTGCACTATCAGTGGAAACAAGAGGAAGGCTTAAGGAGAGGTTCAAAAACCAAAAGGGTCGTGATCGCTCAAGGCGGAGCAAGTCACGCAAAAGTCAGTTCTTGAATGTTGGAACTGCGGCAAGAAGGGCCACGTCAAGAAGGATTGCTGGTCCAAGAAGAAGAAGGAGAGACAGAGTCAAGAGAACAAGCCAACATCGGAGGCCAATGTGGCAGGTAAAGTAGAGCAAGATGCTCTAATTCTCTCATTAGACAATGTGTCTAATTCCTGGATAGTAGATTCCGGGGCTTCATTCCATGCGACACCACACAAGCAACATTTCCAAGACTACACCCAAAGGTAATTTTGGGTATGTTATACTTGGGAGAATGATGAAGCTTGTGAGATTGTCGGCAAAGGTACAGTTTCTGTCAAAACTGCTAACGGAAATGAATGGAAGCTTAAAGATGTTAGGCATGTTCCTTCTCTTCGCAAAAATTTGATCTCTACAGGACAATTGGACGATGAAGGTCACAACATTGCATTCGGAAACAAACGGTGGGAAGATCTCAAAGGGATCTTTGGTGGTTGCCAAGGGTGAAAAAGTCGGTACACTTTACTGTGTACTGTTAGCACGCAACCTTTAGCTTGTGCAGCGACTACAGAAGTTGACAGTGCGGTGTGGCACTAACTACCGACTTGGGCATATGAGTGCCAAGGAATGCAAATCCTTCAAACAAAGAAGCTTCTACCAGGTTGAAAGAAGTGGACTTAGAGTTCCTGTGAAGATTGGTGTTATGGTAAACAAAAGAGGGTAAAATTTCAAAAATCAGGAAATGAAAGAAAAAAATAAAAAAACTTGAGTTGTTCATTCTGATGTTGGGGTCCTGCAAGTACACCATCACTTGGTGCTCATTGTACTATGTAACATTCATAGACGATGCGACTAGAAAAACATGGTTTATGTCATGAAGAATAAAATCCGATGTATTTTTCCATATTTCAAAGGTGGAAAGCCTTTGTGGAGAATGAAACAGGTACCAAGGTTAAATGCCTCAGATCCGACAATGGAGGCGATATTGCAGCCAAGCTTTTGAAAGCTTTTGTTGCTAGCAATGGCATTCGGAGGCAAAGGACAACCCAAGGACACCTCAACAAAATGGGATTTCGGAAAGGATGAACAGGACAATCATGGAGCGAGCACGAAGCATGCGGCTACATGCAGGCCTACCGCTTGAGTTTGGGCGGAAGCTGTAAGTACGTCTGTGTACTTAATCAACCGGTCACCCTCAACAGCATTGGATGGGGAGTTCCAGAAGAGGCATGGACAGGTAAAACCGGTGAATTATGCATTTCTCAAAGTGTTTGGGTGTGAGGCTTTCATGCACATAGATAGAAGCCTAAGATCAAAGCTAGATGCAAAGTCCAAAAAGTGTTTCTTCATTGGCTATGGAGAAGGTGACTTTGGGTATCGCCTATGGAATCCTGAAGATGGTAAAATCTTAAGGAGTAGGGATGTAATTTTTAACGAACAAAATATGTACAAAGATTACTTGGAAAGAAAACAAACAAAAGAAAAAGGTGATGAGTACATGGAGCTTGAGGACGGTGAAGACTCAAGGACTGCAAACGGTGACAATGTGCAACAACGTCAACCAAATGAGGAGACTCAACCTATTCCCCGAAGATCTACAAGAGCAAGTAGACCTCCAGAAAGGTTTGTTCCTTCCTTCAACCATCTCTTGATCTCAGATCTGGAGAGCCGAATCATATGAAGAAGCTATGCAACATGAATCCAAAGAAGAATGGACGAAGAGCATGCAAGTGGAGATGGACTCACTACATCGCAACCAAACATGGAGTTGGTTGAGTTACCTAAAGGTAAGCGGGCACTTCAAAACAAATGGGTGTACAAGTGAAGGAAGAAGAAGGTGGAAGAAAAGGTACAAGTCTAGGCTTGTGTAAAAGGGTTTTCTCAAAAAAGGTATTGACTTCAATGAAATATTTTCTCCTGTTGTAAAAATGAACTCAATTAGGCTTGTCTTAAGCCTTGTGGCTGCTCATGATTTAAATCTCGAGCAAATGGATGTAAATACGGCATTCCCTCACGGTGACTTAGAGGAGGAAATCTACATGCTTCAACCAAAGGGTATGAAGTAAAAGGTAAGGAGAAAATGGTTTTGCAGATTAAAGAGAGCTTGTATGGTTTAAAGCAAGCATCAAGACAATGGTACTTGAAGTTTGATCGATGGATGTTGGATCATGGATTCACAAGATGCAACTCGGATCACTGCGTCTACACGAAGAATTTGGGAGATGGTAAATTCATCATCCTAATGTTGTATGTTGATGACATGTTGATTGCAAGTGCTAACATGCAGGACATCAAAGACCTAAAAGAGGAGTTGTCTAAATCTTTTTCAATGAAAATATCAAGGGAAAATATCAAGGGACGAAGAAGACAATAAAGCTATCTCAAGAAGATTACATCAAGAAGGTACTAGAAAGGTTTGCAATGCAAAATGCAAAACCAGTTTCTACACCTTTGGCTGGTCATTTTAAACTAACGAAGGATATGTGTCCAAAGACACAAGAGGAGATAGCCTATATGTCTAAAGTTCCATATGCTGCGCGGTAGGTTCTCTAATGTATGCTATGGTATGGACAAGGCCAGACATTGCACATGCAGTGGGAGTTGTGAGTAGGTTCATGACAACCCAGGTAAAGAGCATTGGCAAGCTGTGAAGTGGATACTTAGGTATCTAAAAGGGACAACAACAAATGCTTTGTATTTTGGAGGAAATGATATTTTTCTAGAAGGGTATGTGATGCAGATATGGCAGGTGACAAAGATACTCGAAGGAGCACTACTGGCTATGTGTTCACAGTTGGAGGCACAGCAGTAAGCTGGCTTCAAAGCTGCAGAAAGTGGTTTCACTTTCTACCACGGAAGCAGAGTATGTAGCAATGACGGAGGCAAGCAAAGAAATTCTGTGGCTTCACAGATTCTTAGAAGAGCTTGGATTCAAACAAGACAATTGTGTCTTGTACAGTGATAGCCAAAGCGCTATCCATCTTGCGAAGAACTCAGCCTTTCATTCAAGTACAAAGCACATTGAGGTGAGATATCACTTCATACGCACTCTTTTGGAAGAGGGACAACTAAAGCTAGGAAAGGTGCATACAAGTGAAAATCCTGCAGACATGTTTACAAAGGTGGTCAACAAGGAGAAGTTGAGCTTCTGCTCATCTTCAATCGGCATTCAAGGATAAGAAGCCAGAATGGAAAGCAGTCACAGGTTTGGTTTGGAGATCAGTCTCCAAGTGGGAGATTGTTAAGTATGGAGCCTGATTTACCCTTGTAATTTTCTGTGGTAAAAGCGCACATTTGTAAGGCCCCCATTATGAGGAGAAGCCATCGTGCGTGAAGGAAAATCACTCACCGGAAACCAAAATTTTCACGGACAAGAATCAGGGGCAACTTTAAAGGCCTCGGGGGCGGAGGCCCCCGAGACTTTTTATTCGCCGGAATATTCCTTTTCGCTGGAATATTATGGCCGGACAGCGGCCGGAAAGTGGTCGGAAAACAACCGGTCGGTTGGCCGATGGCCGGTGGTCGGAAGTCAATGGCCGGTGGCCGGTGGTCGAAAGTCAATGGCCGGTGGCCGGTTGCCGAATTCAATGGCCGGTGGCCGAATTCAAAAGCGGACTTGTCTTCTCAAGGGCGGCCACACATGGGCGGATTGGAGGGTCCGATTTGGACTTATTCGCACAAGGGCGGCTACACATGGCTGTCTCTCATAAGAGAGGGCAGCCCTTTTGGCCTATAAAAGGAGGCCATTTCTACACACATTTCATAGTGTGAAGTTGATGCAACAAGGTGAGTGTGAGGTGGTGAGAGTGAAGCAAGGCGGGAGCTCCATTAAGGGTATAATCCCTTTGTAAACTACTTCTTGTTTTGAAGTACTAAAGCCATTGAGTGGCTGCTTTCCCGTGAACGTAGCCCACATTGGGTGAACCACGTATATCGTGTGTACTCTCTCTCTCTCTCTCTACTCTATAATCTCGTGTATATAAATCTGTCTCTCTCCATTAAGTAATCTACTCAATTATCTATTTAGCTACGTCTTATTTCCAAACACTCTGAGGGGGCTTCTACAGTCAGAATCTCTCGATAGAAGTCCGTAGCAATTGTGTGTAGCTTGTTTGGCTCTATTGCTAGGGTGCTATGAGGTCTTCTGAGCTGTCTTACCCTAGCTGGAGCATGTCTCGGTCCCGTGATCTCAGAAAACTCCCTTGTCACTCGGTGTCCCAGGACTTGGCGATGATACCATGTGAGATTGAACACTGGCGGAAGCGTTTGTGTTTATATATAGATAGATAGATAGAGAGAGGGAGAGAGTGAGAGAGAGAGAGAGAGGACACAAGCAACATAAGTAGTGTTGAAAAACACACCGATTGTGTTACTACAATGAGGAAGTGTCACAAACTGCTGACGTGTCAAAGCCCTGAAGAAGGGAACCAACTTGTAGATGCCAGCCGAGGGGGGCCTAAACCCTAAGAAGAACAAGTAACAGAAGAAGAAGTCCTACCAACTTATGGGGACCCCATTCGATGGGACCCCAAGTGACATAAAGGATTAAAATAAAGCAGGACCCACAACACAGGAAAAGCTGACAGATTTCCGAACATTGCGTTGGCTGATGACGTTGTCGTGCTGTGACACGTACATAGTGGGAACGCATGCTACAAGATCTATCTTGTAACTTTTTAGATACAAAATTATCTTTCCTATAATGTACATATGCATATTTAAGTATAATAATAAGCCTTCTATCTCATCCTATTATTTTTCTCAAGGGTAACCTATCCTTACTTTACCATCAGAAAATACTATGGGAAAAGCTCAATAGCTCCGCCTCTTTAACTTGCGGCAAAAAGCATTGATTCTTTATTTCTACTATGTCATTATCATCTCACACCCTAGCTAGATCCTATATCTAGGGTAAACTCCAATATATATATATTCTATGTATTTTTTATACTTTTCTTATATTTCTTTTTAAATAGCTACTAGGAGGGAATCAAATCCTACTGGGACACTAAGTGGCATGATTTCAAAGATACACATATTTTAATGCACTATTGCAAGCATGATTACAAAACTTTGTCAAGGAGCAATGTCATGCTTTCATATGGCATGAGGTGTCCTTTGGAATTAAATGAAAGTCTAGGCTAAGGGGACCACGGGAAGACTTTTGCTGCCAGAAATGGACCCTATTTTGATGAATTTTTTACACAAGGTTCGATTCCGAATTGGAAAATGATTTTAAAATGAAAATCATAGCTAATGAGCTGAAGTTTCTGCCCATATTTGGAGCCACGGTTGAGGAGATATGATCAAAATATTGGACCCCAGTCTGCCCACATCATGCAGGGACAGCTCATTTCCAACTTTTCTAATTCCTATTCACACTGGCTCCTCTCTTCTTGTGTAAACCCTTGGGGGTTCCCTTCACCTATAAAAGGGGACCTCTTCTTCCTTGAAAAGGAACTCAAGCATTCAAGCCATTGATGAGAGGAATTCTTGAGGGAGTGAGTAGTAATGCCTAATTGTACTTAGCCCCATTAACATAAGCCCAAGCCTACACTTTCTCCTAGAGGAAGACTAGCCATTCTTATAGACTATCCTTGGAAGATCAACTCTAATAAAAAAAGGTGTTGTACTTGGCGTATCAATCAACGTTGAATTCTCCCCTCTTCTTCTCTCTCCCATCAATAATAGTTCCGAAGGGTTTCAAGTAAGATGTGTTCTACATTGATGTTTTCTTGATTTCTTGTTGTTTTCATTTTCATCTCTAATCCAACATATATATATGTATCTAATATCATCTCCTTAACCAAACCTATCTCTCTCATTCTTAGTAATTCATCCTCTCTAGGTTCTCTTTGCTACAGGTACATCTCCCCCCGCAGCATCCTTATTGCCTACGGGCAAGAATAGGGCTTGGGAGAGAAACTTCTCATCTCTTCACTTCTCTCATATCTATATTTCTCACATACTATCCTAGATGAATAACCCACATGATGATCATTTCTATCGCTTTCACTCTGTACGGTCTATTGGAATTAACGTATGGATTAGCCGAAAAATACACTTTCAACAACGTATAGTGTTTCTCTTTGGCCCAGAAAGGCTTAATGAAATACTTCCATCACCGGATCCCATCATACTACCTCTCATAGACTATAACTTTTCTTTTGACCTAAGCGTAGTTATCTTGCTATGAACCAAGAGGATTTGTACACACAATTAATCCCAATTACTAGACAAAATATATATATTATGGTAAGCACAAAACTACAATTCCAAAGAACAATTTGTAGCCTATTTGGTGAGCCAAGATTGAATTCCATTAACTCATCTATTAACCCTTTCATATTACCCATGATACGATATGACCATAGCCTTGATGTTTTCATTTTTGTATTGTTTTGACATTCTCTTTTGTGTTCTTTCTTTGTGTGTGTGAGTGCAAGAGAGAAAGAGTGAGTCTTCTTTGATTGCACTTCTTTCCAAACCCTAGTCTTCATGGCATCTATGGTTTAACTCCTTCATATAGTTTTTGTTGAGTTCTCTCACAAACTCTCACAGCCATAAGCCCGGTGCTTTCCTGGCAAGACCGCAAATTTCTCGACATATTTTTGGTGAACCCGACGCGAAACTGCCAGGGTGAGATTATTTGGATAACCATGGGTGATCATGTTGAGCAACAGGGTATGCATTTTGACCCAGCAACAATGCAAATGTTTCAAGCATTTCTAATGTTCATGCAACAACAACATGCCATTGAAAGAAGGGAGATTTCAGTAACGAAGGCCATACAAGCAGTCGTCAATAGAATGGATCAGTTCAATGGCAAAGATGTAACCAAGTACTTACGCGAGTATGTGAACGAGATGGAGCTGCATCGCGTGTCAGAAGGTGAGATGATTCAAAGCTTTGAGCTAGTTGTTGCTCCAGAAATTAGAGAGCATGTTAGGGTAATTAAAGATGGGCATGGGAGAAATTGGGAAGAACTCAAAGTAGCTTTAAAGGAGGAATATTTCATGGAGGACTCTGAGAGAGTGACCAAAAGGACATTCTTAGAATGGGTAGTCAAGCCAAAGCAAGGACTATCAATAACAGAGCTACTTAGGGAATTTGAGCGGCGCTATGCACAACTCACCAGGACAGAAAGGTCCACACTAGATGTAGAGAAGATAGATCTTTTCTTACAAGCTGTAGGTAAAGAGTTTCAAGAAAATTTGGAGCTTCTTCTTGAAGATAAAGATGCTGAGCAAGGACTAAAGACCGACTGGAATGAGGTTGAAGATGCTGTCTCATTGCTTGCCAAACGACAGAGAAGAAGGGACAAGATGGTAGTAAACACTACAAGTCCTTCCACCTCAACTTCTGACAAAATGGTAAAGCCTACTTTTATCGCTCCTAGGTTTGATGAGTCCATGCTAGATGAGCTTGTGAAGGGAATGTGTGACTTGAAGGTGAAGTTTGCAAAGCTTGAAGAAAAAGGCCATGTAATAGTGTGATAGTGTAGACCATGTAAGAAGGGATTGTGATGATTTTAGTGATGCTTTGTCAAAAGATGTTGTCTTTTTTAAGGATGGTAAAATCCACTTAAGAGAGACAGATCTACCCTTGAGAACTAACTTTTAGAAGGGGGGAATGCAAACCTTAGTTGAAGATATGGCAACTAAGCATGCCACCTCTTCAGTTGAGGCAGCTACTTATGGAGTAAAAATTGAACATTTTTGTGATGAAGAGGTGAGTGACCATCATGGTCAAATTTGGCCAAATGTCATGCAATTAGCTAAAAAGGGAAATCTTACAAAAGATATTCTACATGAAGATGGTGATTGCATACGTCTAGAAATAGGATGGAATGATCCAGTGGACTCATTGTCACTGCATGCCTACATTACAAAATGCCAACAAAATGAGGCAATTGTAGAAGAGAAGCGCAGACGTGAGAATGCTGATGAAGGACCATCAAAAAGAGCTTCTAGAAGTGGGGGAAGAAGCGACTCAATGCCTTCTCAAACACCCTCAACACAAGGAGCATCTCCACCTGAAGTACTCATGGAGGAGTCTACAACAGGAAAGAAGAAAGAGCCAACGAAAGGTAAGACAAAAGGCCCAACTTATAAACTACAATCTAATATTGAGGTTGCTACAGATTTAAAGAAAGTCTTGGAGGAAAGGATCTTGAATAACAAGATTGAGTTTACTCTGGGAGAAGTTCTTGGCATTACAAAGTGTGAATTCCATGAGGAGATCATTGACATCATCAAGAGGAAGAGGCAAACCCTTGCTGAAGTTTCTCGTCCACAGGTTGAAGGGGAAACCTCAAAGACACAAGGGATGCAACTGCAAAATAAGGAGAATGATGGAGTTGTGGTAGGATGCTACCAATCTAGTGGGAGAGTGAAGCAAGTGCATTTCTCAAATGATGATGAAGAAGTTGAAGATATTCCTAGGAGTTACTATTCACGAAGTCATTGGGCAAGGGCTACTACAGAAACTTTGGTCAAGGTAGGTGATCTTGAAGAGCCATTTGTTGCTTTGATTGACCATGGTTCAGAAATAAACATAATGTCAAAGAGTCTCTACAACAAGTGCAAATGGCCGATGGACACAGATCATGGCTGGATGGTAAAAGTGGCAAACAATTCATCCGGTGAATTGTATGCAGCATGTCCAGGTGTGAACGTAACAATAGGTGATGTAAAGATTGACCATAACTTCTTTGTACAGGATACATCTTCATATCATCTCATCCTTGGACAACCCTACATTGTGGGAGTTTGAATGGAAACAAAGGTAATGGATGATGGTTCAGCATATGCTAGGATACGTAGCAAAGATGGTAAATGAGCTTTCCAATTTCTCACAGTTTGTGTGAACCATGAAAGAAATCGTGACAACCTCAGAGAACATCCTCTACCAAAGGTGAGCAAAGAGTTTCATGATCATAGAGAAATGATGGGTTTTGGCCAGGGTTTTGGCCAAGTACCATTGTAAAGCGGGATTGCAGTGGTACAGAAAGAAAAAGGGTCTCGCCTGATCCAAAAATAGGTGAAGCATTTTCAACGAGCTCCTTGGTAACAAAGAATGGAACAGTATGTTTTACAAAACTTGAAGATTTGAAGAGATGTGAGAGGCAATATGTGCATAATGTACAAATAGGCATGAAAAAGAGTGGGTTGCTAGAGCCTACTGAAAATGTTTTGGGTTTGTGTGAACAACTTTCTTTTGTAGATACTATGGGTGAGCTTGATGCTATAATTGGATCTAATTTGCATCTTGAAAATGAAGTTGTGGAAGTTTTCTCTATGGAAATGTATCAAGTAAGAGAAGCCTTTAAAGAAATCCAAACAGTTGGCCCAGAAGTCCATGTTGAAACTAAATACAAGAGTTTAGTAAAGAAGGTGAAACCAGTAGCTTCACCCTTACCACCCAAAAACAGGGAAAAGATTGAGCAAGCTTCTTTACAACCAAGTTTGAGGAATCCTAGAAAGATTGGGCATACCTTCACAAAGGAGTCTTTCCAAGACTTGCAGATTGGTCGCAAGGAGTTTCTAACACAGGAGGAGACAAAGTGCTTCAAAGAAATGCTTTCAAAGCATGGTAAGGCTTTTGCATTTGAGCCACATGAGATAGGATGTGTTGATCCTTCAATTGTAGCTCCTATGGTAATTTTCACAATACCTCATGTGCCTTGGAATCTACGGCCTATTCCGGTTCCAAAGGCTCATTTGCCAAAGTTAGTAGAGCTACTGAATGAGAAAATCAAAATGGGAATCTTGGAGCCTTCTTGTGCTCCATACTCAAACAGGTGCTTCACAGTTCCGAAGAAGAATGGTTCTCTACGCTTCATCCAAGATATGCAACCACTGAACAAGGTGACAATTAGAAATGTAGGTACAGGTCCAATTGTGGATGAGTTTGTAGAGACATTTGGAGGAAGGGAAATCTACTCAATGGGGGATCTCTACTCAGGGTATGATCAATTTCAGCTTGCAATCGAAAGCAGATACTTGACAACTATGAGGACACCTTTGGGTTTGGTAAGGATGTGTACCTTGCCACAGGGAGCAACCAAGTCGGTTGCACATATGATGAATGGGATGAATAAGGTCTTACGTGACTTTATTCCTCAAATCACAATGCCTTTCATTGATGATTTGCCTATCAAAGGATGTGAAGAAAGTGACAAAGATGAAGCTTTGGATCTCAAGGGATGTCGCAGGTTTGTGGTAAATCACATAAATGATTGTGATAAAATTTTGTCTAGGTTGGAAGAAGTGAATCTTACATTGTCAGGGAAAAAGTCTATGTTTGGTGTCAATGAAGTGCTTATTGTGGGGCACATGTGCGGGCCATATGGTAGGAAACCTTGTCCAACAAAGGTAGATGCCATCCAAAGAATGAAAGAAATGTGCACTAGCATCACTGAGGTTAGAAGGTTTCTGGGAGCATGTGTCTTCTATGTTATTTGGATTCCACATTATGCACATGTAGCTCCTCCTCTTTATCAGCTTCTTAGAAAGAATCAGAAGTTTAAATGGATAGAAGCACATGTAAAATCCATGAAAAAGCTAAAGGAGTTTCTCTAGTCAACAACAACTTTGAGAAAGGTAGACTATGAGTGTCAAAGGCCAGTAATTGTGACAGTAGACACCAGTCCTACAGGGGTTGGATGGGCAATAGGGCAAGATGACAAAGAAGGACACAGGTATGTGGTAAGATTTGGAGCAAAGGTACTAAGTGCTCGCCAAAGAAACTATCCATAGATAAAGAGAGAGTTATGGGGTATGGTTACAGCCTTGAAAAGTGGGAAAGAGTAACTAATTGATGCATGTGTGGTTGTAGAAACAAATTTTCTACCACTTCTTGGGATGATTACAAGCAGCTCAACACCAGACATTGCTATGTTGTGGTGGATTGCCTACATTAAGTCCTTAAATCCCGAGTTTAAGCACATTGCAGGTAAAGACAATACAGTGGCAGATATGCTATCAAGGACAAGGTATGAAGATGAGTCACAAATGATTGATGAGGGAGATGATGTAGGTACAAAGTTCTATTCTATCTCTCATGTCAAAGGTAACAATGTCTGCATGACTAATCTACTTGAATCATTCTTGAAAGAGCTTTATGAAGGTGATTGGCTTCTTATTGGAAGCTACTTGAGTACTCTAACAAAACAGGATGATTGGTCTGAACAAGAATTCAAGAGGATACGCAGGAAAGCATATGGGTACTTTTTGAGGGATGGTTACTTGTGGAAGCATCCTAAACAAAAGGGTGCTACACCACAACGGGTTATATGCAAAAAAGACATTCAAGTAAAGCTCATGCAAGAGTTTCATGAGATTCTATGGGCTAGACACAGGGGTGTGTGGGCAACCTTCTCCAAGTTGAAAGAAAAATACTGGTGGACGGGTATGTATAAAGATGTATCTCAGTTTGTAGAGTGATGTGTAACTTGTCAAATGTATTCAAATGTTCGACATCGTGATGGATTGCACACTACATATCCACTAGACATGCACTATAAATGGGTTGTGGATCTAGTCACAATGCCTCTAGGACTCTGGTAGATGAGATACTTGGTTCTTGCACGAGAGGACATAACTAACCAGGTTGAAGGAAGAGCATTAAGAGCTAAAACCACAGAAGCTGTGTGCAAATTCATTCGTGATGAGGTGATTTGCCGTTATGGTTGTGTGGGAAAAATCACTGCAGATAGAGGTGAACTGGATGCCGAATAAGCAAGGGAGTTCTTTTCTAGATTAGGAATCAAGATTTCTCTTACTACAGCTTACAACCCTGAAGGCAATGGAAAGAGTGAAAGAGGGCATCCTCCTATCATCAAAGCTTTGGCCAAGGCTTGCGAAGGAAGAGTTGGTGAGTGGCCAAAACTGTTACCATATGCTTTATGGGCTGATCGTACAACACATAGCTCAATAACTGGCTACATGCCTGCAGAGCTAATGTATGGTCAAAAGCCAGTGATGCCGATTGAAGATACAATTCCCACATGGAATGTACTACCTTGGCAAGAGGGGCTTAGCAGAGAATATCTCCTTGCACTGCGTATAAGGCAGCTAGAGAGAAGACCTGGAGACATTGAAGCTGCAAAAGAACGACTCAAAAATGCAAGGTTGAAAAACAAGGAATACTTTGATAAGCGACATCGAGTCAGGAGAAAATCAATTGAAAAAGGTGATTGGGTTTTGGTGTATGATAGTAGCCTTGATAACCAGCACACAGTCATGCGAAAAAGGATCAAAATGTTTAAGAGAAGAGGAGACAATGATCCAGAAGATGTTGATGAGGAAGAACAGCAAACCACAGGTAAAGATCAAAGTGTAGATGAAGATTTGGAATCATCCAGTGAAGAAGAAAGTAGGAAAGATGTACAAGAGGGCTGATCTTACAAAGAAATAATGTGGCACATACCGGAGGATGTGCAGTTTTAGAGGGGGTGGATGTCGTGCTGTGACACGTACATAGTGGGAACGCATGCTACAATATCTATCTTGTAACTTTTTAGATACATAATTATCTTTCCTATAATGTACATATGCATATTTAAGTATAATAATAAACCTTCTATCTCATCCTATTATTTTTCTCAAGGGTAACCTATCCTTACTTTACCATCAGAAAATACTATGGGAAAAGCTCAATAGATCCGCCTCTTTAACTTGGGGCAAAAAGCATTGATTCTTTATTTCTACTATCTCATTATCATCTCACACCCTAGCTACATCCTATATCTAGGGTAAACTCCAATATATATATATATTCTATGTATTTTTTATACTTTTCTTATATTTCTTTTTAAATAGCTACTAGGAGGGAATCAAATCCTACTGGGACACTAGGTGGAATGATTTCAAAGATACACTTATTTTAATGCATTATTGCAAGATGATTACAAAACTTTGTCAAGGAGCAATGTCATGCATCCATATGGCATGAGGTGTCCTTTGGAATTAAATGAAAGTCTAGGCTAAGGGGACCACGGGAAGACTTTTGCCGCCAGAAATAGACCCTATTTTGATGAATTTTTTACACAAGGTTCCAATCCGAATTGGAAAATGATTTTAAAATGAAAATCATAGCTAATGAGCTGAAGTTTCTGCCCATATTTGGAGCCACGGTTGAGGAGATATGATCCAAATACTGGACCTCATTCTGCCCACATCATGCAGGGACAGCTCATTTCCAACTTTTCCAATTCCTATTCACACTGGCTCCTCTCTTCTTGTGTAAACCCTTGGGGGTTCCCTTCACCTATAAAAGGGGACCTCTTCTTCCTTGAAAAGGAACTCAAGCATTCAAGCCATTGATGAGAGGAATTCTTGAGGGAGTGAGTAGTAATGCCTAATTGTACTTAGCCCCATTAACATAAGCCCAAGCCTACACTTTCTCCTAGAGGAAGACTAGCCATTCTTATACACTATCCTTGGAAGATCAACTCTAATAAAAAAAGGTGTTGTACTTGGCGTATCAATCAACGTTGAATTCTCCCCTCTTCTTCTCTCTCCCATCAATAATGGTTCCGAAGGGTTTCAAGTAAGATGTGTTCTACATTGATGTTTTCTTGATTTCTTGTTGTTTTCATTTTCATCTCTAATCCAACATATATATATGTATCTAATCTCATCTCCTTAACCAAACCTATCTCTCTCATTCTTAGTAATTCATCCTCTCTAGGTTCTCTTTGCTACAGGTACATCTCCCCCTGCAGTATCCTTATTGCCTACGGGCAAGAATAGGGCTTGGGAGGGAAACTTCTCATCTCTTCACTTCTCTCATATCTATATTTCTCACATACTATCCTAGATGAATAACCCACATGATGATCATTTCTATCGCTTTCACTCTGTACGGTCTATTGGAATTAACGTATGGATTAGCCGAAAAATACACTTTCAACAACGTATAGTGTTTCTCTTTAGCCCAGAAAGGCTTAATGAAATACTTCTATCACCGGATCCCATCATACTACCTCTCATAGACTATAACTTCTCTTTTGACGTAAGCGTACTTATCTTGCTATGAACCAAGAGGATTTGTACGCACAATTAATCCCAATCACTAGACAAAATATATATATTATGGTAAGCACAAAACTACAATTCCAAAGAACAATTCGTAGCCTATTTGGTCAGCCAAGATTGAATTCCATTTGCTCATCTATTAACCCTTTCATATTACCCATGATACGATATGACCATAGCCTTGATGTTTTCATTTTCGTATTGTTTTGACATTCTCTTTTGTGTTCTTTCTTTGTGTGTGTGAGTGCAAGAGAGAAAGAGTGAGTCTTCTTTGATTGAACTTCTTTCCGAACCCTAGTCTTCATGGCATCTATGGTTTAACTCCTTCATATAGTTTTTGTTGATTTCTCTCACAAACTCTCAAAGCCATAAGCCCGGTGCTTTCCTGGCAAGACCACAAATTTCTCGACATATTTTTGGTGAACCCGACGCGAAACTGCCAGGGTGAGATTTTGTGGATAACCATGGGTGATCATGTTGAGCAACAGGGTATGCATTTTGACTCAGCAACAGTGCAAATGTTTCAAGCATTTGCAATGTTCATGCAACACCAACATGCCATTGAAAGAAGGGAGATTTTAGCAACGAAGGCCATACAAGTAGTCGTCAATAGAATGGATCAGTTCAATGGCAAAGATGTAACCAAGTACTTACGCGAGTATGTGAACGAGATGGAGCTGGATCGCGTGTCAGAAGGTGAGATGATTCAAAGCATTGAGCAAGTTGTTGCTCCAGAAATTAGAGAGAATGTTAGGGTAATTAAACATGGGCATGGGAGAATTTGGGAAGAACTCAAAGCAGCTTTAAAGGAGGAATATTTCATGGAGGACTCTGAGAGAGTGACCAAAAGGACATTCTTAGAATGGGTAGTCAAGACAAAGCAAGGACTATCAATAACACAGCTACTTAGGGAATTTGAGCGGCGCTATGCACAACTCACCAGGACAGAAAGGGCTACACTAGATGTAGAGAAGACAGATCTTTTCTTACAAGATGCAGGTAAAGAGTTTCAAGAAAATTTGGAGCTTCTTCTTGAAGATAAAGATGCTGAGCAAGGACTAAAGACCGACTGGAATGAGGTTGAAGGTGCTGTCTCACTTCTTGCCAAATGACAAAGAAGAAGGGACAAGATGGTAGTAAACACTACAAGTCCTTCCACCTCAACTTCTGACAAAATGGTAAAGCCTACTTTTATCGCTCCTAAGTTTGATGAGTCCATGCTAGATGAGCTTGTGAAGGGAATGCGTGACTTGAAGGTGAAGTTTGCAAAGCTTGAAGAAAAAGGCCAACCATCAGGGCCACTTCCTAGGCAAAGACAACAACCCAAAGAAGGGTTTGTTAATAGATGTATTTGGTGTGATAGTACAGACCATGTAAGAAGGGATTGTAATGATTTTAGTGATGCTTTATCAAAAGATGTTGTCTTTTTTAAGGATGGTAAAATCCACTTAAGAGAGACAGGTATACCCTTGAGAACTAACTTTGGGAAGGGGGGAATGCAAACCTTAGTTGAAGATATGGCAACTAAGCATGCCACCTCTTCAGTTGAGGCAGCTACTTATGGAGTAGAAATTGAACATTTTTGTGATGAAGAGGTGAGTGACCATCATGGTCAAATTTGGCCAAATGTCATGCAATTAGCTAAAAAGGGAAATCTTACAAAAGAGATTCTACATGAAGCAGGTGATTGCATATGTCTAGAAACATGATGGAATGATCCAGTGGACTCATTGTCAGTGCATGCCTACATTACAAAATGCCAACAAAATGAGGCAATTGTAGAAGAGAAGCGCAGACGTGAGAATGCTGATGAAGGACCATCAAAAAGAGCTTCTAGAAGTGGGGGAAGAAGCGACTCAATGCCTTCTCAAACACCCTCAACACAAGGAGCATCTCCACCTGAAGTACTCACGGAGGAGTCTACAACAGGAAAGAAGAAAGAGCCAACGAAAGGTAAGACAAAAGGCCCAACTTATAAACTACAATCTAATATTGAGGTTGCTACAGATTTAAAGAAAGTCTTGGAGGAAAGGATCTTGAATAGCAAGATTGAGTTTACTTCGGGAGAAGTTCTTGGCATTGCAAAGTGTGAATTCCATGAGGAGATCATTGACATCATCAAGAGGAAGAGGCAAACCCTTGCTGAAGTTTCTCGTCCACAGGTTGAAGGGGAAACCTCAAAGACACAAGGGATGCAACTGCAAAATAAGGAGAATGATGGAGCTGTGGTAGGATGCTACCAATCTAGTGGGAGAGTGAAACAAGTGCATTTCTCAAATGATGATGAAGAAGTTGAAGATATTCCTAGGAGTTACTATTCACGAAGTCATTGGGCAAGGGCTACTACAGAAACTTTGGTCAAGGTAGGTGATCTTGAAGAGACATTTGTTGCCTTGATTGACCATGGTTCAGAAATAAACATAATGTCAAAGAGTCTCTACAACAAGTGCAAATGGCCGATGGACACAGATCATGGCTGGATGGTAAAAGTGGCAAACAATTCATCTGGTGAATTGTATGCAGCATGTCCAGTTGTGAAGGTAACAATAGGTGATGTAAAGATTGACCAAAACTTCTCTGTACAGGATACATCTTCATATCATCTCATCCTTGGACAACCCTACATTGTGGGAGTTCGAATGGAAACAAAGGTAATGGATGATGGCTCAGCATATGCTAGGATACGTAGCAAAGATGGTAAACGAGCTTTCCAATTTCTCACAGTTTGTGTGAACCATGAAAGAAATCGTGACAACCTCAGAGAACATCCTCTACCAAAGGTGAGCAAAGAGTTTCATGATCATAGAGAAATGATGGGTTTTGGCCAAGTACCATTGTAAAGCGGGATTGCAGTGGTACAGAAAGAAAAAGGGTCTCGCCTGATCCAAAAATAGGTGAAGCATTTTCAACGAGATCCTTGGTAACAAAGAATGGATCAGTATGTTTTACAAAACTTGAAGATTTAAAGAGATGTGAGAGGCAATATGTGCATAATGTACAAATAGGCATGAAAAAGAGTGGGTTGCTAGAGCCTACTGAAAATGTTTTGGGTTTGTGTGAACAACTTACTTTTGTAGATACTATGGGTGAGCTTGATGCTACAATTGGATCTAATTTGCATATTGAAAATGAAGTTGTGGAAGTTTGCTCTATGGAAATGTATCAAGTAATAGAAGCCTTTAAAGAAAGCCAAACAGTTGGCCCAGAAGTCCATGTTGAAACTAAATACAAGAGTGTAGCAAAGAAGGTGAAACCAGTAGCTTCACCCTTATCACCCAACAACAGGGAAAAGATTGAGCAGGCTTCTTTACAACCAAGTTTGAGGAATCCTAAAAAGATTGGGCATACCTTCACAAAGGAGTCTTTCCAAGACTTGCAGATTGGTTGCAAGGAGTTTCTAACACAGGAGGACACAAAGTGCTTCAAAGAAATTCTTTCAAAGCATGGTAAGGCTTTTGTATTTGAGCCACATGAGATAGGATGTGTCGATACTTCAATTGTAGCTCCTATCGTAATTTTCACAATACCTCATGTGCCTTGGAATCTACGGCCTATTCCGGTTCCAAAGGCTCATTTGCCAAAGTTAGTAGAGCTACTGAATGAGAATATCAAAATGGGAATCTTGGAGCCTTCTTGTGCTCCATACTCAAACAGGTGGTTCACAGTTCTGCAGAAGAATGGTTCTCTACGCTTCATCCAAGATATGTAACCACTGAACAAGGTGACAATTAGAAATGTAGGTACAAGTCCAAGTGTGGATGAGTTTGTAGAGGCATTTGCAGGGAGGGAAATCTATTCAATGGGGGATCTCTACTCAGGGTATGATCAATTGCAGCTTGCAATCGAAAGCAGAGACTTGACAACTATGAGGACACCTTTGGGTTTGGTAAGGATGTGTACCTTGCCACAGGGAGCAACCAACTCGGTTGCACATATGATGAATGGGATGAATAAGGTCTTACGTGACTTTATTCCTCAAATCACAATGCCTTTCATTGATGATTTGCCTATCAAAGGATGTGAAGAAAGTGACAAAGATGAAGCTTTGGATCTCAAGGGATGTCGCAGGTTTGTGGTAAATCACATAAATGATTGTGATAAAATTTTGTCTAGGTTGGAAGAAGTGAATCTTACATTGTCAGGGAAAAAGTCTATGTTTGGTGTCAATGAAGTGCTTATTGTGGGGCACATGTGCGGGCCATATGGTAGGAAACCTTGTCCAACAAAGGTAGATGCCATCCAAAGAATGAAAGAAATGTGCACTAGCATCACTGAGGTTAGAAGGTTTCTGGGAGCATGTGTCTTCTATGTTATTTGGATTCCACATTATGCACATGTATCTGATCCTCTTTATCAGCTTCTTAGAAAGAATCAGAAGTTTAAATGGATAGAAGCACATGTAAAATCCATGAAAAAGCTAAAGGAGTTTCTCTAGTCAGCAACAACTTTGAGAAAGGTAGAATATGAGTGTCAAAGGCCAGTAATTGTGACAGTAGACACTAGTCCTACAGGGATTGGATGGGTAATAGGGCAAGATGACAAAGAAGGACACAGGTATGTGGTAAGATTTGGAGCAAAGGTACTAAGTGCTCGCCAAAGAAACTATCCACAGATAAAGAGAGAGTTATGGGGTATGGTTACAGCCTTGAAAAGTGGAAAAGAATACCTAATTGGTGCATGTGTGGTTGTAGAAACAGATTGTCTACCACTTCTTGGGATGATTACAAGCTGCTGAACACCAGACATTTCTATGTTGCGGTGGATTGCCTACATTAAGTCCTTAAATCCCGAGTTTAAGCACATTGCAGGTAAAGACAATACAGTGGCAGATATGCTATCAAGGGCAATGTATGAAGATGAGTCACAAATGATTGATGAGGGAGATGATGTAGGTACAAAGTTCTATTCTATCTCTCATGTCAAAGGTAACAATGTCTGCATGACTAATCTACTTGAATCATTCTTGAAAGAGCTTTATGAAGGTGATTGGCTTGTTATTGGAAGCCTTTTTAAAGGATGGTTACTTGTGGAAGCATCCTAAACAAAAGGGTGCTACACCACAACGGGTTATATGCAAAAAAGAGACTCAAGTAAAACTCATGCAAGAGTTTCATGAGAGTCTATGGGCTGGACACAGGGGTGTGTGGGCAACCTTCTCTAAGTTGAAAGAAAAATACTGGTGGAAGGGTATGTATAAAGATGTATCTCAGTTTGTAGAGTCATGTGTAACTTGTCAAATGTATTCAAATGTTCGACATCATGATGGATTGCACCCTACATATCCACTAGCCGTGCACTATAAATGGGTTGTGGATCTAGTCACAATGCCTCTAGGACTCTGGCAGATGAGATACTTGGTTCTTGCACGAGAGGACATAACTAACCAGGTTGAAGGAAGAGCATTAAGAGCTAAAACCACAGAAGCTGTGTGCAAATTCCTTCTTGATGAGGTGATTTGCCGTTATGGTTGTGTGGGAAAAATCACTGCAGATAGAGGTGAACTGGATGCCGAATAAGCAAGGGAGTTCTTTTCTAGATTAGGAATCAAGCTTTCTCTTACTACAGCTTACAACCCTGAAGGCAATGGAAAGAGTGAAAGAGGGCATCCTCCTATCATCAAAGCTTTGGCCAAGGCTTGCGAAGGAAGAGTTGGTGAGTGGCCAAAACTATTACCATATGCTTTATGGGCTGATCGTACAACACATAGCTCAATAACTGGCTACATGCCTGCGGAGCTAATGTATGGTCAAAAGCCAGTGATGCCGATTGAAGATACAATTCCCACATGGAATGTACTACCTTGGCAATAGGGGCTTAGCAGGGAAGATCTCCTTGCACTGTGTATAAGGCAGCTAGAGAGAAGACCTGGAGACATTGAAGCTGCAAAAGAACGACTCAAAAATGCAAGGTTGAAAAACAAGGAATACTTTGATAAGCGACATCGACTCAGGAACAAATCAATTGAAAAAGGTGACTGGGTTTTGGAGTATGATAGTAGCCTTGATAACCAGCACACAGTCATGCGAAAAAGGATCAAAATGTTTAAGAGAAGAGGACACAATGATCCAGAAGATGTTGATGAGGAAGAAGAGAAAACCACAGGTAAAGATCAAAGTGAAGATGAAGATTTGGAATCATCCACTGAAGAAGAAAGCAAGGAAGATGCACAAGAGGGCTGATCTTAGAAAGAAATAATGTGGCACATACCGGAGGATGTGCAGGTTTAGAGGGGGTGGATGTCGTGCTGTGACACGTACATAATGGGAACGCATGCTACAAGATCTATCTTGTAACTTTTTATATACATAATTATCTTTCCTATAATGTACATATGCATATTTAAGTATAAGAATAAGCCTTCTATCTCATCCTATTATTTTTCTCAAGGGTAACCTATCCTTACTCTACCATCAGAAAATACTATGGGAAAAGCTCAATAGGTGATGAATTTTTTACACAAGGTTCCAATCCGAATTGGAAAATGATTTTAAAATGAAAATTGTAGCTAGTGAGCTGAAGTTTCTGCCCATATTTGGCGCCACGGTTGAGGAGATATGATCAAAATATTGGACCCTAGTCTGCCCACATCATGCAGGGACAGCTCATTTCCAACTTTTCCAATTCCTATTCACACTGGCTCCTCTCTTCTTGTGTAAACCCTTGGGGTTCCCTTCACCTATAAAAGGGGACCTCTTCTTCCTTGAAAAGGAACTCAAGCATTCAAGCCATTGATGAGAGGAATTCTTGAGGGAGTGAGTAGTAATGCCTAATTGTACTTAGCCCCATTAACATAAGCCCAAGCCTACACTTTCTCCTAGAGGAAGACTAGCCATTCTTATACACTATCCTTGGAAGATCAACTCTAATAAAAAAAGGTGTTGTACTTGGCGTATCAATCAACGTTGAATTCTCCCCTCTTCTTCTCTCTCCCATCAATAATGGTTCCGAAGGGTTTCAAGTAAGATGTGTTCTACATTGATGTTTTCTTGATTTCTTGTTGTTTTCATTTTCATCTCTAATCCAACATATATATATGTATCTAATCTCATCTCCTTAACCAAACCTATCTCTCTCATTCTTAGTAATTCATCCTCTCTAGGTTCTCTTTGCTACAGGTACATCTCCCCCCGCAGTATCCTTATTGCCTACGGGCAAGAATAGGGCTTGGGAGGGAAACTTCTCATCTCTTCACTTCTCTCATATCTATATTTCTCACATACTATCCTAGATGAATAACCCACATGATGATCATTTCTATCGCTTTCACTATGTACGATCTATTAGAATTAACGTATGGATTAGCCAAAAAATACACTTTCAACAACGTATAGTGTTTCTCTTTGGCCCAGAAAGGATTAATGAAATGCTTCTATCACCGAATCCCATCATACTACCTCTCATATACTATAACTTTTCTTTTGACGTTGTCAGGAGTTTTTTGGAGCAAGGGATTGCGCATATGTACATATACATGCATGGTGCATCAAATGAAGAATTGCCCATTTTCCAGAGCCAGGTGGTTACGTGGGGCCCACATGTGTACAGGTAGGACAGCATGTACATAGTGCATCGATTTTCACCGATACTAGTACCATTGTGTTTTTTCTACAATAAAGTGAAGTTGGTAGCGCGTAAAACTTCTCGAGGAAGCTATCCGCGGGCCGACGACGTGAGGTCAGCAGGTGCGTCAGATGGCATCTAGTGGCGTCAGGAGGGCGAACGAGGTCAATATTTGCACGCGGATGAGGACCGACACAACGTGGGTGTTTTCTGGTGAGAGTTATGCAAAAAGGTCATCATTAGGACCACTTTTTGGGGCCACTTCACGTGGTGGTGAGATGCATTATTGGAAAAAAGCTGAGTGCCAGGTGTGCGAATGATGCAAAAAGGTGACAACTATGCACTGCGAGGTCAGTTTTTGGCCTGTTCGGGGTCCGTTTGAGGTCATCTAAAAGGCCAAGGGTGCCCAACTAATAAAGCTAAGTGTGGGAACTGAAAAAACAGAGAGAAGACCAGAAAAAACGTGGAGAAGAGAGGAGGAACAGCCGCAGGTGTGTTTTTGCCCATTTTGGAGCCTGTTTTGGCCGTAAACTGCTCATCCTAGGTCGCGGATTTGAGCACTTTGACATTGTAGACTGGGGTTTTGGGCCGTTCTGGACGCGATGGCGCTGTCCATTTTTCCAAACTCCTCACTCTTTTCCTGTTGTTTTTCTGTGTAAGTTTCTCCTATGAGCGAAGTTTCTGCTCCAGTTTGTGATTGTATCTGGTATCTTTTACCCATATTGTGTGAGCTGTTTGCCCCATTGGTGTTGGCCCAAGCTCATTTGTATCTAAACATCAGAAATTCTCCTCTGTTGAGCTGAGTTTTTTGAGTGTGTGTGTGTGTGTGTGTGTCTGTGTGGAGTGGGCAAGTGGATAGTCTCTCTCCTCTCACTCCAGAGGTGTGTTCCCTGTCTCGGCCAGGTGTGTTGTCTAAGCCGAGTGGTGCCCCATAGTGTGTGTGTGTGTGTATCATTCCAAGAGTGTGTGTCGGGTCGTTATAGAGGCGCTTTGTGTGTTTTCATCCCGCTCACATTCTTTTGGCACCCCCACGGAGGATCTTCTTCGAGTACCTTCTGCTTCGAGCTTCAAGCTTCGAGATTCGGGATTACAGGTTGCAGGTTGCAGACTACAGGTTACAGGTTACACGTACAGGTACAAGTGATTAACACAGGTACAGGTAGCTGGAGTACAGTGATATACTAGCAGTGATGTCACTTGCAGTTGTTGTGGGAATGCATCACTTGGCGCCTATTTGAGCGCATTGTCTGCTGGATTGTACGTTACTTGTGGAAACTGCCATTGTACGCATTTGTGGAGCCATACTTGGTTGTATTTGGCAGTCCCAGCCATTTCTGAGACTTGGTCTGGAAGATAGTCATTTCTGAGACTTGACTATATGCGATTTGCATTAGCCTTCGTGTGAGGGTCGATAGCGTGAGGTTTTTATTGAGCTGGGGGATTCTCAAATGTAGAGATCCTTTTGGTGATACAGGTAGCTGGAGCACCCTTTTTGTGACCTCGCCATAGGCTATGTACTAGTGAGTCGTACTTGATGCTCGGGTTCTATTGTTGACAGTTTATGCATACATAGACAGTCTATATTTTGGGTTCCTACTGCTCTACTTCTGGGGAAACTCTGTCGAAATTTTCCCAAGTTATGATGGCTGGTTTTTTGGTATTTTGAGCCATTTATGCTGTTATGCTGCTGAAATTTTGGCAAAATCAGAGGTTGAGTCGGGTGTGCCTTCTTGGGAGCTTCATGGTTGGCTTTAATGGATGATCAAAATGGCCCTCATTTCACTCCTTTCCTTTTAACTCAAAGAATTCAGATTAATGTTCATGTGTCCAGGAAGATCTTTTTCCAGCAGCGCATAGTCTTTATGTTTGGGCCAAGAAGATTGAGAGAGATCCTGGAATGTCCTTTGCCTGTTGTCATTCCGATGATCAACTATGAAAACTCATTTGATGTGCATGTGTTTGTCCTTATCTAAAGTTGAGCTCCATTGAAGTTTCTGGGGATTGGGTAGTGAAAAGTTTTGGGTTCTTGCACGTGTGTTCAAAGGGGTTCTCAAAGCATTGTAACTTGGGTAGCCATGGCTTTCTCTTATCCGGAGTTTCATGGAAGAAGTGATGAAGATGTGGAGGACTTTCTGGAAAAGATGGAGGTTGCCTGCATTAGCAACCAGATTCATGACCCTGCGCAGATGTTACGCCTTCTCCAAATTTGTTTGAAGAGTGATGCACGAGTTTGGTCTAAAGCATTTGAAGAGGAGCTGTGTGTGGATGATCCACCTGTAAGGTTGAGTTGGGACAATCTACGACATGGGTTGGAAGTGGAGTTTGTGAAGATAGAAGATCCTGACAAAGTGTGGCAAGAAGTACAAGGTTTGGTGCAGAAGGAAGGTGAGCAAGTAGATGCGTACATACGTAAGTTTTCATTGGCATGGGAGCGAATGTGCAAGGCTTTAGCACCACAGGTACCCCCGCCTGACATGATGAAGAAGGACAGGTTTTTGGCTGGTCTTTGGGAGAATATACGTTGGAGAGTGGAGCTAAAGAAGCCTAGGACATATGAGGATGCACTAGAGGTAGCAAGGAACAAAGAGTGGAAGCTGAGGAAAATGAGCCAATTAGGGGTGGAGTCTTTGCCAATGAGGTCTGAATTTCAGCCTATGGACTCTTTACAAGGTCGTATGTCAGGGGTTCATCATGAACCAGTGGTTCCTGTTACTACTCAGGTTATGCCAGCAGTGGTCACTACAGATGTGCAAGATGATGGCCTAAGGCAAGACATGAGGCAAATGGTAGATTTGATGAAGAATCTCAGCCTAAACATGCTAGGTCAAGTGGGAAATAATCAAGGTCGAGGGCGGTTTGCAAATCAGCCAGGAGGTGAAGAAAGGCCTAGGAATGGTGTTGGACAAAGCAATGGTAGGTTTTGGAGGCAGACGCCCACATGTTATAATTGTGGAGAGTTGGGTCACATCAGCCCGCAATGTGATAAGCCACCAAGGATGGGGGGAGACATGTATCCATTGCCAAGACAGGTGCTAACTAGGTCAAATGATTATGGCATCGAAATTAAGGGAGACGAAGGAACCAGTGGACTGACCCAGGAGGAAAAGGGAAAGACAAAAGTGCTAAGTGTAGTCACTTTGGAGAAGGCATCAAAGCTAGAGGATACATTAGTGGTGCCTATTGGGAAGAGGACCACAGAGGAAAAGCAAGGAAGAAGTGCCCCAGGTCCTAGTAAGAAGAAAGGAAAGAGCCATGAAGGCGAGGATGTCAAGGCCAAGAGGAAAAGGAGAGCTCGTCGAAAGTTTCATGTTTCAGTTTTTCCACTAGGGGATGGGCAATTAAGCTATGACTTGAGGGAGGATCTGACGAGCAGGAAGGCAGATGTTACTTTTGGGCAGCTTATAGAGATGGTGCCTAAGCTAAAGCGATAGTGGAAGAGGATGGTTAACCCAATGGAGAAAGAGCCAGAGAGAGGTTCAGTAAAGGTGTTGGCAATGGATGAGCTACCAGACATTTGTCCAATAGTAGATGTGTGGCATAAAAGGAAAAATTTGGGACAAGGTTATGTGGATGGCGGAGCCCAAATATGCGTCATAACACACTCATGCGTTGAGAAGATGGGTCTCACAGTGGCTGGGGTGTCAGGTTTCCGGATCAGATTGGCAAACCATCAGAAAGCAAAATGTTTGGGTGTTGTAAAGAGCTTAGAAGTGGAGGCATATGGTGCAAGGGCAGTGGTTGATTTTCATGTGATGCCAGCAGGGTTGGGAGCATATCCTATTATATTGAGCAGACCATGGTTACGTGCAGTGAGAGCTGTTCAAGATTGGCGACATGGTACGATTAGCCTCTATGGAAAGACAGGTACCAAGAAGCTTTATAATATGGACACAAGGAAACGATTAGAGGAGCTTTATGAAGATGAGGATGAGTCTAGTGATGAAGACTCTTCCACGGTGACAGATGAGGACTGTGATAGCACTACCAGCAGTGATGAGGATGCTGATGTTGCATTTCTTTTGATGGATAAAGAAATCCAGGAGTGTGGTTTAGGCGCATTTGCGAAGGAAGTTGAAGATGAAAGTGAAGGGCCTTATGAAGTGATTGAAGGGCTGATGCAAACCAAAGTTGAGTTGTCAAAGAAGCAGGAATTAATGACGCAAATGATTAGTGGAGACCTCTCAGCTATGGAGAAGGATATATTTTTGCATATGCTGGCTAGTTTTCCTGATTTGTTCATTACTTCATATGAAGAGATCAGAGGGTTCAAGGGTGAAGAGATGCATATAGAGCTGAAAGAAGGTGCTAAGCCAGTGCGGCAAAGGCTAAGAAGGATGTGTCAAGAGCAAATGGAAGCCTTGCGGGTAGAGGTGGACAAGTTATTGAAGGCAGGGTTCATAGTTCCAGTGGAGACCACAGAATGGGTGAGTCCAGTTGTAGTCAGTCCAAAGAAGGATGGGAAGTGGAGAATTTGTGTGGATTTTAAACCCTTAAACGCAGCCACTAAGAAGAACCCATATCCTCTTCCATTCATCGATCAGATCTTGGATTCAGTGGCAGGTTATGAGAGGTACAGTGTGTGTGATGGTTTTTCAGGCTATTTTCAATTGAAGATTGCTCTTAAAGACCGCACAAAGACAACTTTTATTACGCCATGGGGCTGCTATTGCTACACAGTATTGCCATTTGGGTTGTCAAATGGACCTTCCTTCTATCAAGAGAGAGCAAATTGGGTGTTGGAACCATTCATTGGTAGTTGTGTTAAAGCTTTTATGGATGACTTCTGTGTCTATAGCAGTAGAGCTGATCACCATGAAAAGCTGCAGATGGTATTGGCTCGATATGATGAATGTGGAGGACAACTAAATCCAAAGAAATGTCATCTAGCACAGCCAAGGGTGAAGTTATTGGGCCATATGGTGTCAGAAAATGGCATTGAGGCTGATCCAAACAAGGTTAAGTCTATTATTCTTCTTCCATCACCTACGAGTACGAAGCACTTGGCAACCTTTATACACAAAGTGAAGTACATGGCAAGGTTTATTCCATTGTCTTCGCAGCTTCTTTATCCATTACAGCAAGTGGCAAAGCATGATCCATTGCAATGGGATGACAAGTGTGAAGAAGTGTTTCAAGAGGTGAAAGAGGTGTTAGGGGGGTTGTCAGCCATGCAGGCTCCTGATTGGGAGAAAGTTTTTTATGTAAATCCATCAGTAGGGGATGATGCCATTGGAGCCATGCTATTGCAAAAGGGTAAGGGCAGCCATTATATGAGGCCAGTGTATTGTGCAAGCCGAGTGAAGTTGGTAGCGGAGAGAAAGTTATCGGAAGTAGAGCTAGTGATGGCCAGTGTAATATTTGCTTGTCGACGATTTCGTCATTACTTGCTACCACGGCCTTTTGTTTTCTTGACGAGTTATGCCTTTTTGCCACAGTTAATTAATGGTATTAACATGTCAAATGTGGTGAAGAAATGGGTAATTGAGCTGCAAGAGTTTGAGTTCTCTTTTCTAGTGGAAGATAGTACAAGGGCTACCCTAGCTGATTTGTTGACCTACAAGGAGAATCCCCTTATTGTTAAGGAAGAGGTGGTGAGAAAGGTAGTTGAAGAAGTGCCACAGATCAGCAATGCACGTGTGTTGTTCTTTGATGGTTCATACAGAAAGAGCCATGATGCAGCTTCAGGGGGTATAGCACTTTATGATCCAGAGGGGAAGCTAGTATGCAAGAGAGGGTTCAAATTGGATGCGCATAGTAACAATGAGGCTGAATATGCTACATTGGAAGCCGGATTACACATTTGTTTGAAGCATGGGGTTCGAAGGTTGAGCATAAAAGGTGATTCCTTGTTAGTGGTGAAGCAAGTGCTGGGTGTGTGGAAGAGCAAGAACACCTCATTGAAGGAAATGTGCTTCAGAATTAAAGGCCTGTTAAAAAAGTTTGAAGCATGGAGTATCAGACACATTGAACGTGCTCTAAATGGAGAGGCACATGAAGCAGCTCAAGGCATGATTGGGGAGCTATTTGTGTTGAGGACCACTTTACCTCTTTATCATGGCCGGGAAAGTTTGGCTCAAGAAGAGGAGTTTTTACTAACAGGAATCATTCCAAAGGAGATTCAGAAGTCTAAGAAGTATGGCTTTGTGCGTAGAGCATACAGGTACAAATTGATTGGTGATGTCTTATACATGAAAGGGGCTGATCTCGTGTTGAGACGTGTACCTTGGCGGGAGGAGCTTTACAGAGTGTTGGAAGAGAATCATGAAGGCGCATGTGGTGGCCATTTTGCTCTAAAGATCACCTTGCATAAGATTTTGCAAGAGGGGTATGTATGGCCTAGTTTGCACAAGGATGTTCACCATTGGTGTAGGTCTTGCAATAGGTGTCAAGCATTTGGGAAGAGAGTGTTGAAGCCAGAGCTACAAAAAACCATTATGGCGTTTGATGTGTTTGAAAAGTGGGGGATTGATGCAATAGGCCCGTTACCTATCACAAGCAGGGGCAAAAGCTATATCTTGACGGCAGTGGACTATCTCTCTAGATGGGCAGAGGCTATAGCAGTAAAACAAATCACTGCAAAGGATGTGGCAAAATTTGTGTATGATGAAATATGTTGCAAGTTTGGGGTGCCATTAGAGCTACTTTTAGATAAGGGGCCAGGATTTAGAGCTAAACTACTAGACTTCTTATGCACAAAGATGAAGATTAGGCACCAGCATACCACTCCTTATTACCCGCAGTGTAATGGCTTAAATGAAAGATTCAATGGTGAGTTGGTACAAATTCTTTCTAAAGTGACAGAGCACCAAGGAAAGAATTGGGATTTAGAATTGCCTAGTGCATTATGGGCTTACCGTACTTCGGTGAAGATAGGTACAGGGTTTACTCCATTTCATTTGGTGTATGGAAAGGAAGCACTATTGCCTGTGGAGGTAGAGTTGCCTGCGGTCAAGATGTTAGAGAAGTTGCTTGGGCCGCCTAGTGATGCATTCAAAGAGAGGCTCTTGCAGTTACAAGAGGTCCAGTTGGATAGGATGAGCGCATTGGAGCATTATGGGCAGATGCAGGATAAGGCTTTGACAAAGATAAATGAAAAGGTTAAAAGTAAGGGTATCAAGAAACATGACTTGGTTTTGCGCTACAATAGTAAGCTGGACAACACCTTCCAAAAGAAGTTTCAAATTAAGTGGGAAGGCCCTTTCAAGGTAGTGGAGTGTTTTCCAAATGGCACATATCAGCTGGCTAACCTGGATGGTGTTCTACATAAGTCAAGGGTAAATGGATTGCGTCTTAAATTTGGTGGAGCAAGATGAGCTGTCTGTGGAGCAAGCAATGTTGGTGAAGGATGAGGAGACCTGTGATGCGGCGAGTCTCATATCTCTTTTTGCTGCTGCTGATCATGAATGATCTAGCAGGCTAGGGGATGGGCAAATTATGTCAGGAGTTTTTTGGAGCAAGGGATTGCCCATATGTACATATACATGCATGGTGCATCAAATGAAGAATTGCCCATTTTCCAGAGCCAGGTGGTTACGTGGGGCCCACATGTGTACAGGTAGGACAGCATGTACATAGTGCATCGATTTTCACCGATACTAGTACCAGTGTGTTTTTTCTACAATAAAGTGAAGTTGGTAGCACATAAAAATTCTCAAGGAAGCTATCCGCGGGCCGACGACGTGATGTCAGTAGGTGCGTCAAATGGCATCTAGTGGCGTCAGGAGGGCGAACGAGGTCAATATTTGCACGCGGATGAGGACCGACACAACGTGGGTTTTTTCTGGTGAGATTTATGCAGAAAGGTCATCATTAGGACCACTTTTTGGGGCCACTTCACGTGGTGGTGAGATGCATTATTGGAAAAAAGCTGAGTGCCAGGTGTGCGAATGATGCAAAAAGGTGACAACTATGCACTGCGAGGTCAGTTTTTGGCCTGTTCGAGGTCCGTTTGAGGTCATCTAAAAGGCCAAGGGTGCCCAACTAATAAAGCTAAGTGTGGGAACTGAAAAAACTGAGAGAAGACCAGAAAAAACGTGGAGAAGAGAGGAGGAACAGCCGCAGGTGTGTTTTTGGTGTTTTTGGAGCCTGTTTTGGCCGTAAACTGCTCATCCAAGGTCGGATTTGAGCACTTTGACATTGTAGACTGGGTTTTTGGGCCGTTCCGGACGCGATGGCGCTGTCTATTTTGCCAAATTCCTCACTCTTTTCCTGCTGTTTTTCTGTGTAAGTTTCTCCTATGAGCGAAGTTTCTGCTCTAGTTTGTGATTGTATCTGGCTTATTTTACCTATATTGTGTGAGCTATTTGCCCCATTGGTGTTGGCCCAAGCTCAATTGTATCTAAACATCAAAAATTCTCCTCTTTTGAGCTGAGTTTTTTGGGTGTGTGTGTGTGTGTGTGTCTCTGTGTGGAGTGGGCAAGTGAATAATCTCTCTCCTCTCACTCCATAGGTGTGTTTCCTATCTCGGCCAGGTGTGTTGTGTAAGTCGAGTGGTGCCCCATAGTGTTTGTGTGTATCATTCCAAGAGTGTGTGTCGGGTCGTTATAGAGGCGCTTTGTGTGTTTTCATCCCGCTCACAGCGTTATTTTATGAGTGATTAGCACTTGTGGTGCTACTCTGCTCTGTTGAGAGCGGTTTTCACTCCCCACAGGGAGAGGTTAGTTCAGACTTGCTTACATCTTTTTTTGGCGCCTGCTTGTGTGCAAATCCTTGTACACTAGCAGTGACTACCGTTACATGTATATTGAGTTAAAATATTTCCACCGTATGATGTTGTGGAGCCATTTTGACGGTCCCGACCATTTTTTAGATTTGGTCTAGAAGAGCTCATTTTGAGATTGTAGCTAGTTTTTGAGTTTGCATAACCTTATGTGAGGGTCGTTGCATGCGGGTTTTTGAAGCGGAGCACTAGGGATAGATTACCTAGTGTGAGGTGGGTTAGGTTGCTAGAGATCCTCTTTTGTGGACTCACCATAGGTTAAATATAGCGGGTATAGGTGCTTTTGATGCCAAGTTGGCCCGATAGTTTATTTGAGCAGTTCATGCCAATTTATGCCCATTGATTACTCTTTGTTGATTTATGTGCTATTTTTGGTTTAGTTTTGCTTAAGATTTTGATCTTCAAACATATAATACTCTATCAGATTTATTCCATGAGTCGTCTATACACGTTCTTGGCATACTTGATTGTTCACACAGTGATTTTGCTGCATATTGTCTTGATATTTTGCTCTTGTTACAAGGAAAACTCTGTCAAAATTCTCCTAGACCTTTTTCCATAAGTCTTTTGTCACATTCTTATGAAAATTGGATGCTAGTTTTACTTTGGACAAGGTTGAGTACTACATTAAAAAGTTCGATGGCACAAACTTTGAAATCTGAAAGAAGGGTATGCACAGTGTGTTGATAAATAAGGGTTAGATAGCACCATTGCATGAGAGAAAAGAGAATGCATACATTGATGATGAATGGCAAGATCTAAATGAGCATTCTATGGTGACCATTCACCTGCACTTTGGTGAATTCATTTACTTCCAATTATGGATAAGACAAATCCAAAAGATTTTTGGGATGTCTTATATGCAACATGGAATGGTAAAAGTGTCTCGAACAAGTTTTTTTCATGAAGAAACTTATGTGCATGAACAGGAAAGAAGGTAGTAGTGTTAGCTCTCATTTGAATGAGTTCAACAATGTTTTTTGTAGCTTACTTCTAGAGCTAGGTCTTAACTATGATGATGAGATGAGGGCCATCTTGCTGCTATGTTCATTGCCATCATCATGGGATACATTAATACAACCATAAGTAACTCAGTACTTGGTGAGAAACTAGTTTTCAATGACATTACTAGTGTGTTACTCATTGAGAAGATTAGATGTTAATCTCTTGATGCGAGTGGGCATGGTGATGCGTTATGGCTAGTGGCCGTTGTGACAAGGCAAGTGTGGTCATAGTCGCAGTCATTCTCACGATTGCAAGAATAATCATAGGAAGATTTGTGGAAGAGACATAAAAGATGTTGAACGTTATCATTATCATAAAAAGAGACGTGAAGAAGGATTTTCGTGCATTATAGCAGGAAAAGGGCAAAGAAAAATCAAAGTGTGACACACCTAAGAGAAGTGTGAAGATAGAAGAACTTAATTTTGTTGAGTCTCTTGCTATTGAGATTGTTGCTGATGTGATGAATCCATCATATGTGTTAATCTTCACCTCAGATTTAAGTCATGATGCATTGTTAGCTATTGACAAGTGTCATGCCCAAAATTGGATAGTGGATTCACATGCTAGCTTTCATGTGACTCCTCATAATAAGGAGTGGGTCTCCACATAAACTGATACACAAGGTATAGTGAAGCTATGTAATTCTTATGATCTTGATATATGCAGTATTAGTGCCATAAAACTTTGTATGTATAATGTCACCGAGTTTATGCTACAAAATGTCAGACATGTGTCCAAATTGACAAAAAATTTTGATGTTTGTCAAGCAATTAGATGCTTTGGGTTGCACTACTCTTTTTGCACATGGTTCTTAGATAATCAAGAAAGGAAACACATTCATGCTTAAAGGCAAAAAATCTGGCTCATTGTATTCACTCTATGTCTCTTCAGTGAAAGAGAATTATTTTTGTGTAGTCGAGATTCTGTCTATAGAGTTGTGGCATAGCCGGCTTTGATATACGAGTTAGAAGGGAATGAAGGTTTTGTAGCGTTCTAGTTACATCCCCATGCTAGACTACTCTGATTTCTTTTTATGTGAGCACTGTATTTATGGAAAACAAACTAGGTTGACCTTAGCACCTTTAGACAAGGAGTTAGAAATCCCTCTAGATCTTGTTCATAGTGACTTATACGGACCTATGCTTATTAAGTTTATAGGGGGGACACTATACTTCCTAGCATTCATAGATGACTCTACTAGGAAGGTGTGGGTTTATCACTTAAATCAAAAGAGCAAAGTCTTTAGTATCTTTTAGAAGTTCTTAGCAATGATAGAAAACCAATCAAGGAAAAAGCTTCAAGCTTTTCAAACTAACAATGGAGGCAAGTCAATCTCCTCTAAGTTCAAGGACTTCTACAATAAACAAGGTATTAGAAGACAGTTCACCACACCTTACACACCCACTAAAAACAGTGTGACAAAAATGATGAATACGATTATCTAAGAATGGGTCACCTCTATGTTGTCTACGGCCACTTTGCCTCAAGATTTTTGGGGGGAAGCTATATTGAAAGCTGTTTACTTGATGAAATGGTCACCTAGTACACCATTGAAGTGTAATATTCTACAAGAGATGTGGATGGGCAAACAACCTAATTACAATAGATTACGTATAATTGGGTGTGAAGCATTCTCACATGTGCCAAAAGACCTGAGGCAGAAGTTGGATACCAAATCACACATGTTAGGCCGAGGGTAAGACCGGGCAGGCCTAGGGCCAAGACTCACATGCGATCAAGGGGTGCCATATTTAGTAGGCTAGGGGCCTATATATGGTGAGGTTGGGTGGAGAGTTGCGTGTTGGAGTCACCGCAGTCTAAGATTGGTATTAGAGCTCAAAGTAGAGGGGAGCTATGGAGAAGGGGAAAAGCTACCTTGCATGGATATGCATGCTCTCTCTCTCTCTCTCTCTCTCAGGGTTGATGACTGTTGGGGGTCCCATCGTTGCATAGCTCCAATGACCAACAAAATGATCAATCAGGAGGGATGAGCTATCCGGCTAGGGCATGGAAACATTCACACGATTAGTGAGCTAATCATGGAAACACAAATGGTGACTCTATGAAGTGATCTTCTCGGCCTATGAAGGAGCTAAGCCACAATGATGGGCAATCTCCACATCCACTTCCCTTCACCTCCAATCAACCTGATCACACACACTAACGATTGCAAAACGCACACAACACTAATCCTATCATGCAACATAGTAATCACAAGCACACACACATAGATCTATCGAGCACCACACTCCAATCAAATCTACATGCACACACAAGCAAAAGAAGACAATCACACAAGATTAAAGAGGGATTAACCACTAATTAGCTATGATCTAGCTAATCAAAGCATCATTAGCAATCATAAGAAGCATGAGAGAGGCATAGTGAAAGAGAAGTAAGTAATGATTAGTGTTAATCAAGTCACATGAGCAAGGAGAAGCTCAAGGACTCCATAGCCACCCACCTTAAGAGCTCTCACCAAAGAGTGCTCTCAACAAATGAGCTTGAGAACCCTAATTTCTTTTACACACTGCCTTATATACCTAGGGTAAAAATATGCAATGTTCGGGTGCCCAAGGCCTTTAGGGCTCCACCACTTACTGAATCTGCAACCTAGGCACACTAACTGACGTGTTGTTTACAACTTGGAACTCCCATTGAGCCCGTAACACATTAAAATATTACAATGGCTTGAAATAAATCAGGAATTTACAACACGTGACTATTTTGGAAAAATGTGTAACTCCAATCTTTACTGCTTCTTTGTATGCATCCTTGATGTGCATCTGTATGTCTTCGATCTTTAGTAGCTTCTGTTAACTGACGTTGACTCAGTTAACATTCGCCTCTTCCAATTTTAGTGCGCGTCCTCGGGCACTATTGAAAAGTGTCCGTGGAGGCTGTGGAAGGTTTTGATTGGTTGTTGATGGGTTGATTGTCTTCATTTGATGATGGATTTGTTGATGAGGTTCAATTTGTTGCAGCATTTTCATTGGTCCGAACATGTTTGATGTGAGAGATGATGTTGCATTTGTCCGTTGTAATAGCATAATGATGAGACTGCTCTTTATTTATAAAAAGTATGTACAAGGGAAGTAGAATGATGAGGTTCTAAATTAGGGTCTAATACCTGGATGACCAAAGGAAAAAAACCCAGTGGGAAAAAAGTGCCTTTGGGATATGCCCATTATTGGGATTATTTACTAATAGATATGGAATTAAAAAGGCAAAAAATATGAAAGGGTAGCATGATGGAACATTGGTTTGCCTATTGTAGTCCACTCAAGGTGCATAGGTGGAAGCAAAAAGAGTGTCTAATGCATATGTCCAATGATGGGACATCCTATTTATGCATACACAGAAATGCATGGAAAACAATATGCTGTGCAAGAAGGATTTTGAGGGGATCTTTTGAAAGATGGTGTAGCTATAAAAGCATATGACATGGCTTTGCAAGCTGGCACCCCTTTAAGAATGATTTTCATTGATGAGGATATGTGCTCTCATCTTACCCAGCATTGTGCGTGAGTGTTGGACTCTACAACACTCCACCAATTGTAAGTTAATAGACTTTGACTCTTATGCTCATTTCATCCAGCATGAGCGACATGACTTTCGATGTGCTGCACTCTTCCAGCTTGAGCGTAAGCCTAATGACTACGACTCTTAGCACAAATTTTAATATGACTTGAAGCTTTGGGACTAATGCTTTGCTCATTTTATGGCTCAACAGCCCGACTCTGACTATGCCCAAATGTTTTTTGCATCCTGGCAACTTCACTTTTTACATTCTTTTGCTTACTACAAACATTTCTTTAGGTAAAAGTAAGCTTGAATACTCAAAAAGAGGATTAGTGAAGGACCAAGTTGGCATTGAAGGTTTCTTTTGCCATACCTGTTTTATCTTCTTTGAATATGCATTCTCGTTGGTTGGGTTGTTCTTCTTTGACTGTGAAGACTCCATTATGTGTTTGATTCTCTAATTAGGCCTATTGATAGGAGGCTTTGATGTTGTTGTAGGCCTCTGTTGATCGTTGACCTTTGACTTTTGACCAGGAGCATTGGAAGACTTAGGAGTCCAAATCTCTTGAGGACCTTTATAACTCCTTTATTGAATTTTCTTTACTTTAGGTCTTGTTGAGCTCTTGAGATCTTCATGCAGGTCTGGTGTAGTTGCAGCTGGCTTATGGTTGACTGGTAGCCAAATCTTTGTATATCGTGTGAGAAATCCTTGTCCAAGACGAACATTCTTTGAGATCCGTCTTTGTTTTGTATCCTCTTGAGAGTTATGGTAGACTTTAGGATCTTTTGATGTTGTTCTGTTGTATAGCTATTTCTTAGGTATCCTAGGATATTATTGAGGCTGGTACCTTGTGGGCCTTCTTTCTTGGGAGGGACTTGAAGTTACTTCATATGCGCTAACCTGCGATTTTGGTACCCATATCTGTTTGTTACCTCTATAGTACTCTTGTTCCTGTAAGCTCCATTGTGATGCTATCCATCCCATGTGTTTGTCTTTTTGTGTTGATTTCTTGTCTTTAATCCGAACCGGATCATTGAATTTGACTAAACTACTCGAAACAAACACTTGCTTGACTATCTTTTGCTTTCTTGTGTACTTTGGCTGATATACCTTTGATTTTCTGGGTGTCTCCTTAGAGGTTTAAGTTGGGTCAACAATTGACTTGAAGTTTTGAAAGCTTGACTTGCTAGAAGTATCTGATCCACGAGGGTTCTTTGATGTAGAGGCATATGATGTCACATATTCTTTGCTAGTCGATGAAAGGTCCACTTTGGCTTTACCTCTGTCTACAAGATTTGTCTTGATTCTTGTGACTTCTGCAACTCTTAAGCTAGCATTAACGATACCTGTAATTGTTGATGGCTACCTCTCAAAAAAGAGAGTATTAGCATTTCATCTTCTTTGTAGGCCTTGTGTTGATCTAATCACTGATGTCCAAGGATTACATTTGCAAGCATTTCCTTTGAAGGTTTCACCTGAAATTTTACTTTCTCTTCATGTTCTTGGATGAGGGTAGCAACCATTTCTTCTTGACTTGTAGCCTTACCCATGATTTCTCTATTATTAGGCTTGCCTTGAGTAATCTCTAGAATGCTTTGGATGTTTTTTGTAACCATATTGTACTTTGCTTCTTTATCCAATAGAGCATTGCATTTCACACTTGCTCCTTTTGTACTATTGAGAACTACAGCTATTCTCATTGGAGGTTCTATTGAAGATCTTTGTTCGCTTTTGCCATGGTCTCATCTTGATCTAACTGTGTCTCTATGGAGGGTGGTTTGAGACTTTGTTTTCCAATCTGACTTACATCAATTGATTCAACTGAAACTGTCTGGATCTTTGGACTTCCTTTTTCTTCCTGGCTTTTTGCAACCTCATTCTTCTTAACTTCTAGATTTGGTGGCATTCTCTGCTCAATAGCTATAGTGGTTTCCCTTTGTTCTGTTTGATCTGCACTTGCTATTTCCTGATCGACTTTAAGATCTTTTGAAGTTCTGATTGATGGAGATGAATCATCTTCAGTAAGTCCTGCTTTGATATAAGTCTCCATTTTAGCTATGCTTGAGGACTTTGTGCTGTTGTCCACGGGTGACGAGTCTTGGTCTTCATTCTTTGTTGTCTCTGAAGACTCCATCTTGTTTGCATTCTGTTTCTCTAATATCTTTTGTGCCATTGGCATTCCCATTATGACATCCTTTGGTATATCTTTTGTTGTGATCACGTGGAATTGAGCTATGATGATCGGTGAACTTACTTCAATGGTGGTGGAGATGATTCCCCAGCATTCTGCTCGTTTGTTTCCTGATATGCTCACAAATCCAAGAGCATCTTCCAGTTGTGGTTGGCCACATTTTTTCCAAGTGCGAAAAGTCATGAGGTTCTTGTCTAGCTGGAAATCTAGCTTTACTTCACTTGATAGCTTTTCTTCGTGTTCACCAGTAATGTTGCACTTGATCATCTTAAGAATCGTGTCGGAATCTACTGCTTTTGCTTTGGCAGCATCCTTTGGTTGAGCTTTATCTGCATTTTCTTTGCTTTGACCACCTGCTTCAATCGATGTTGACTCCATTGACTGTAATATTGCACTTTTTGTTTGCAATTGTTGAGCATTGTCTACCTGCATCTTAGTAACCTTTTATCTTAATAGATCCACTGTACTTTCTGGCAGAATCTGTCTCTTCGGAGGAGATTTTGGTGGTGACCTTTGTGTAGTCTTCTAAACTTTAGCTTCCGTTGATTTTGAAATTTTTGTTACTTGTTCTGGCAGCTTGAGGCTTTGAATCATCTTCATATAGTCTTTGACTTCAGTCGGGTCCTCCATAGGGGTTTTTACAAGGTCATGATCTTGTTGATATTTGTTACCATGCGCATCTTGATATGCATATGTGAGCTTGGTCACATGTAACTGTTTGAACACTATTTGATTTGTCGGTTTTTGACTCTGACTTGTGGAGATTGGTTGAAACTTTTGTCTCTGATGATCTTCATAGCGGCATTTGTTTGTAGACTCTGATGGAATCTGGGTCAGTTGGAAACTTCCAAAAACCATATGATCTTTCAATGGTTTCTGCTTTGAAGGAGTTTGTTGGTTAAAGGCTTTAGGGCTTCTAATTAGTGTAGCATTTCCTGGTACATAAGCTGAACTTGAGGGATTTACAGCTCACCCCTTCCTAGGGTCATCACTATAGCCTACTTCATTGTAAGAGTTCAAAATTTTTTGGTTCTGGTTTAATCTCACCTTTTGGGACTGTGAAGACACACTTTGTGTGGCACTGTTGATGTTTATCACCTGTAAACCTTCTGCATAGTTTCGTATGTATCTCCATGAAACATGAAAAATTATTCCCCAATTCAACAAGCTGTAGATAGCATTATCTTTTGTCCTAATATTCTCTATTCCATGGGTCTCCTATGATATGAGATTTTGTGGTTTCAGGACCCAAGACATCATAGATCTTAGACTCTCGTCTATATCTACGACTGTTTTGGTCAAAGTATATGCTCGTTTGGTTACAACGTCGAAGTTTGATTTCCGATATAGGAGAGTTTGGCTCTGAATAGATTTCTGGGTTCACTCGGGTAATATCCTTCACCTGTAGAGAGGATGGCTATAATAGATTATTTCCTCTGAAATGAACCATCCTTTCTGATCTATCACTGGACACACTTCTATGAGTTGGTATGTGGGCCGTTCAAACATTGGTTGATCCTTTTTGTATAGTTCCCCTTTTTTGTCTACATAGTGTGCATATGAACTATGTGTACCATACAAAGCTAACATCATTCTGTTTGATGTGTCCCTTAGACTCGTGAATGATTGCACACTTGTGAAAGTGGATGCAGAATCATTTACAAATTTAACAATTTTTTCAACATTTGGTGATATCTGGACACCTTGACCAAATTCATGCAGGAATTTGTTGTTCAAAGAATCAATTTTAAGCTTTTCAGGTGCCTGTGCATCTTTATGTTGATTTTGAACTTGCAGTATTTTTACTCGTGCTTCTAACGGTAATGCAAAATCATCTGATTGCATTAAAAGTGACAAGGTAAATGCACTTACATCGAGATTCGCATTTCCAATTTTCTCTGTACCTTGCTTAGCAGTTGATGTGTCCCTGTTGTCTGAATTTCTTTGACAATCTTCAGAAAAATGTCCACCTTTCTTTCCACAATCTGAGCAATATGCCGTGACTGGTGGTATTTCATTTGGTTTTGTCATGTCAAGCTCTAGCTGAGAAGTTTCTGCTTCTATGCTTGCCAAATTGTTGGCATCTTCTTTTGAAACACTAAGCATCAAGTTGTAGAATGCTCCATCTTGACCTTTGTACTGTCTTTGGCTTGGTTCTCCAATTACACTGGCTCCTATTGATTGATCTGTTGGATCTTGCAATTCTAGCTCTCGACTATAGATCTGACCATTGTAATCCATGTACAATGACACTGATTGCATATGCACAAATTGTATGTTTTGCTGGCTTGTGCAGATTTCTGGATAACCACTTGGGTTGAACTTTTGCACTTCTATCTGTACTTCATCTTTGAGCTTGCAATACCTAGCTCCATTGAAGTCTGTGAACATCTAGGAGTTTTCTGAATCTGGCTTTACTTTGACCAATAGAATCTTGGCTTTTGTGTTGCTTTTGCCGCTCATCAAAGTATCTATGGCCTTCTGAATCCACACATAAGATTTTATCTCCATTGTAGCCATATAACTATAAAATCTGCTCTGTTGCAGTTGTACCGAAGTTGCCACTGCTACTAGCTTTCTCTGCTGTACTTGAACTCTCGGCTCGATTTGAGTCCATGTTGGCTTGTTTTGTAAAAACTATCTCCTAGCAGTTTCAGGTGTTGATTAGCAAAATTTCTGCTGCTTGGGTTTGATAAGATTGCTATAGCCAAAGCACTTTTGTAGTTGACTGCTCTTCAGACTCACAAGAGTTGATTAACTCTAGCTTGAAAGTTTCTGCTATCCACCGTGATTTGTGCTTTGTTCATCCGATTAGAAGCTAATTTGCAATGCAATTGCTTGCACTTGCCAATTTATAATGTGCCAAATTTTGAAGTTTGCCTATCCCTCAAACGGTTTTGAGTTGGTCGTTTTCAGCTTTTTCCAGCTATCCTTCTGCTATTTCTGGCTTTTGTGCTGTTTGCTCGGTGTGCAGCTCTTCCGGCTTTGCTTTTTGTTGCTTTTCTGCCTCTTTCAACGACTTTCTTATTATTTTTATAATTTTTTAATGAACTTTTGAATTTTCTAAAAATCTTGGTATTTTTATGCTTTTTTATGTTTTTTGGGAAAAGTTTTGATTTTTCAATAATTGTTTTTGTGAATTTTGAAATTTTTATGGTATTTTTGAAGGTGTTATGAAATTTTTTATTTATTGTGATTTTTCCGGCCACTTTTTTATTTTTAATAGATTTGTTTTGAGTTTTTATAAAAATTTTACAATTTTTATGACATATTTGTGAACTTTTCGGGCAATTTATGGATTTTTATGAACTTTTTGTGAGTTTCAAAGAATTTTCTATATTTTTTGTGAATTATCTTTTTATTTAATGATTTTTTTGTAAAATTTTGGTGAGTTTTTTTATTTTTTGTGATTTTTTAATCCCTTTTTTATTTTATTGGAATTTTGGAATTTTTATTGTTTTTATGTTTTCTTAAAGATTTTTTGTAATTCTAACAGCCTTTTTAAAAATATATATATATATATATATATATATTTAATGGATTTTAGTTTTTTCTTTGTTTTTTTTTTGTTTTTTCCTGAGCGGTGCAGAGAAGGAAAAACGGCAGGAGTGAGGCGATGCTCGCGTGCGGACGTGGTGCGCTGTTATCGACACATCAGGCAGGGCGTGAGAGCGAAGATGACGGAGGGGAGGCTAGGGCCTGAGCGAAACAGTATGGTGGCGCAGCAGCCTGTAGGCGTTGACAACGGGGGTAGCGAGGGGGTGTAGGGTGTACGAGAGAGAAATAGGGAGAGACAGAGTGTGTTGACAGCGGGAATAGAACAAGGAGGGAAAGGGGCGCGTGACAGCCGATAGAAGAGTACACGACAAAGAGACGTAGAGGAGAGAGAGAAGAGAGATAGATAGAGAGAGAGAGAGAGAGAGAGAGAGAGAGAGAGAGAGAGAGAGAGAGAGAGAGAGAGAGAGAGAGAGAGAGAGAGTAAGCTTGGCGCACGCACTGAGGAGAGAGAGAGAGAGTTAGTGAGAGAGTGTAAATTAGCGCGATTTGAGAGAGAGAGAGAGAGAGAGAGAGAGAGAGAGAGAGAGAGAGAATGAGGTAGTTAGAGAGAGAGTGAGGGGGTTAGAAAGAGAATGACAATAAGCGTTAGTGTGAGGGGGTAGGAGAGAGAGTGAGGGGGAGGAGAGATATTGAAAATAATCGGACATTTGGGAGGAGAGAGTAAGAGAAGAGAGAGAGAGGAGTGTGTGTGGGGTGGGTTCACACAGAGAGAGAACAAGAAGAAGAGTATTAATGTCGACGGATCGTAAAAGATCGTAAAGATCTATCTGAAGAGGTGGCTTCCAGTGTCAACAGAGGAGAGAGAGGAAAATCCAATAGCGCAAGCGGGAGACTGTTCATGCATCGAAAGGCACGCTCGGGTGGTGCTGAAGCTCGAAATTTGACCATTGAGTGCGAACAACTGTCAAAATCTATCGAAACCTGCGTCCAAGCTCGAGATCAACCGCCAGCGCTCGTCGACGCAATGTTTTTTAATTTTTAATTTTCTTAACTCTGTCGTAACGTTAAAAATTATCCAAAAATCACCAAAAAATCCCAAAAAACTCAAGAAATCTATAAAAATCATTGTCAATCACAATCAAACACTTTTGACACGCATAAGCACACCAAAATTAGCAGTTTTTACTAAAAACACCAAATTTGACAAAATCATCAACCCGATCCCCGCAAATAGTAAAACGCTTAAAATTTGACAAACAAAAGCCCAAATGTGCTTGAAATCAAGCCGTTAACGCGCATTCAAAACAGCTCATAAAGATCACATGATATCAATTTTTTACGGAATTAAGCAAAAAACTGCCAAACATTTACAAAAATTATCCGAAAAATATCCTTTTTTTTAAAAACATTCTCCACACATAGGAGATTAGTGCAGCCAAATAAAATCACAAAAAACACATCAATTCAATTGCCAAATAATTTGATCAATAAAATCCAAGCTAGGTAAGTAAATCGGCAAAAGTAGGTCCAAATTTGACGCATTTAGATCACCTCGATCACCTTTCCAATGAAGAACAATTGAACGGTTGAAAGCTCCAATCCTTCGTAGCAAATTAGTGTGTAAGTTAGAAAAATTAGTGAAATTAGCAAGGGGTTGTTGTGAAATTAGAGTGTGTAAACACACAATTGTCAAGATACGGTGACAAATTAGGGAATAATGAACACATTGCTTCATGCACATACATCCAAACTCCACAAAAACATAAACACACAAGTGAAATTAGTGAGGAAACACATCTGATTATGCCACAATTACACTAGCGTATGCCATCGTCCCCGGCAACGGCGCCAAATTTTGGGGGTCCCATCGTTGCATAGCTCCAATGACCAACAAAATTATCAATCGGGAGGGATGATCTAGCCGGCTAGGGCATGGAAACACTCACATGATTAATGAGCTAATCATGGCAACACGAATGGTGACTCTATGAGGTGAGCTTCTCGGTCTATGGAGGAGCTAAGCCACAATGATGGGCAATCTCCACATCCACTTCTCTTTACCTCCAATCAACCCAGTCACACACACTAACGATTGCAAAATTCACACAGCACTAATCCTATCATGCAACACACTGATTACAAGCACACACACACATAGATATATTGAGCACCACACTCCAATCAAACCTACATGCACACACAAGCAAAAGAGGAAAATTGCACAAGATTAGAGAGGGATTAACCACTAATTAGTTACGATCTAGCTAATCAAAGCATCAATAGCAATCATAAGAAGCATCATTAGCAATCATAAGAAGCATGCGAGAGGCATAGTGAAAGAGAATTAAGCATTGATTAGTGTTAATCAAGTTACATGAGCAAGGAGAAGCTCAAGGACTCCATAGCCACACACCTCAAGAGCTCTCACTAAAGAGTGCTCTCAACAAATGAGCTTGAGAACCCTAATTTCTTTTACACACTGCCTTATATACCTAGGGTAAAAATATGCAATGTCCGGGCACCCAAGGCTTTTAGGGTTCCACCACTTACTGAATCTGTAACCTAGGCACACTAGCTGACGTGTTCTTTACAACTTGGAACTCCCATTGAGCCCGTAACACATTAAAATATTACAATGGCTTGAAATAAATTGGGAATTTATAATACGTGCATTTTGGGAAAATGTGAAAACTGTGTAACTCCAATCTTTACTGCTTCTTTGTATTCATCCTCAATGTGCATCCGTACGTCTTTGGTCTTTAGCAGCTCCTGTTAACTGACGTTAACTCAGTTAACAATGACAAAGCATGAATTCTTTCTCTCTCTTGGGTGAATCATGAAAAATGATGCTTGTAGAGCAAAGGAGATCATGGAGGCGAAAGACATCTAGCACAACACTCAGTTGTTAAGAAGATTGTGTTTCATGGCCTATTGCAAAGGGATCATGTAGAGGGCACATCAAGTGGTGAGTCTTCTCTACATTGTAGCTCAAGACCGCCATAACCAAAACATGTTTTTTTTAATTCTACCATAAAGTGGCACCCTAATTTGGGCACCCCCCAGCTAAGGGATTTTTCCCATGGACAAAGCTAGCACATCTCCATTGGATGAGCTTGTGCACAGGGACGACGGGCAGTGTTGCACAATTGTGGCGGTACTGCCAGCCAAGAGGCCAAGTTCAAAAAACACAACCAATCATTCTGCACGATGATGGCCGAAAAACACCATGTATAGTCATGCAACAAGCATGCAAGTTGGGCAAGATGGAGCGAAGCCATTGAAGCTTCATAGCTTTGACTTGGACACACAATTTCTCCATGGTCAATTTTTGACTTCAAGCAAATCTTTGAGGTTGAGCGCTTATGGCTATGAGCAATAGTTCAAGCAAAGACACCGTGCTAAAAGCAAGGCCTTGTGAGGAGGGGGAAGCTTCTCAAGACCAAGGTGCTGCATGCCAAAGCCAAGGCAATGTGGTGCAAGTATAGCTAACAACGAAATTTTATAAGAGGTTGGCAACTTCAACAGTTACCTGTTACACTTTATTCATACAATTAAGCTAGATTTTGATTATTGGCTCCCAATACAACATCCACTCAACAAGGTGGCTGATTGGGGCCATAAGATTGGCCACAGTACATCAGTTGTGTTTGGTTACAAAGTATGACTTGATACAACCAAGGTACATCAGGCATGCCTTGATTATGGAGCATGTAATCAAGTATTGACTAATGAAGGACAATCCCAATCAGTCAACAAGGTCGTGGGTAAGCAAGTCTCTTTTTGTTTAGATTCATCTCCAATTTTTTTGCAAAGGTATGCCATGCTTGATGATTATAGAAAGGCTTTACATCAATCATGTTTTAAACAAAGAAGCAAGGATTCAACACGTATAATGCATACAAGGGTTTCTACCTTAAACAAGGCAAATTTTCCGAGCAGTACACACAACTCATGCATGTCCTTTGAATTGTAAGGTAAAACTATTCAGCAAGGCCGACCATTTATTGCTATTCACAAAGCCGACATGCATCTTTATTTCTAGGACATGGCTCCTCGGCAAGTTATGTGAACTCAATGTAGTAAAAAATGGTCATGCTCAAGGGTAAATACCAATAGCATTGGGCAACCTAGGTACACTTTGCTTCTGAAATCACGATATATGTTTTTAAGCTTTTAATCCAGTATATTACTCAAAAAGTTCGACAATCGATAGGGTTAATTTTATTTTACTTGTCTCAAGTATGACAACTCCATAAGATGCAATCACGGGAGCAAGGCTTCATATAAAGATACTCAAGAATTTTGCTTGTGTGTTACATTGACTGGTATCTCTTTCATGTATCCTCTTTGCACTATCAAACAGAGGGGAAAAGCAAGGCTTTTAGGACCACAACTCCATATCTATGTATATGCCTTGGGTACCTAATCGCTCTAAAGAATAGTGGGCCCAAAAAACAAGTACGCAAAGTACATTAAAAGCACAATCATGCCACAAGATGCTACAACTTTTGATACTAAGGGCGGTGGTCACAAAAAATCGGTAAGTCCCTTAAATTTAGGCTTTGTTTTTAAATTTATTCCATCTTGCAAGATTTTCAACAATGTCAACTTGACAAGCAAATGTTGATTTGGTCACGAGAAGTTTGGCAATTAGATGACATGTGATAGCTAAGCTTCAAAAAAATTCTCTTGTAGTATTGGGCAATCTCGTGATTCTCAATAAATTGCACAATTTGACAAGCCCGATTCTTTACAAAAGCTCCACAATGTTAATTCTCTTTTGCTTTGACATTTGTATGTCACTTAAAGAACTTGTTAACTAAGAGCACCATGTTCTGTTCTTCTCATCTTCTAGGTGAACTTATGTGAATCAAGGCTTCACTTTGGGGCATTTTTCCTAGAAGCTTCAAAAGTTTGGAATATGCTATTATCATACGAACTTGGAAAAACTTTGGCAACATGTCTGCCTACTTATTAGCAATTGGTATGAACCAAGTCTTGAGGGCATACAAGGTACATCCGTTGACAGCTCTAGATTTCTCAGCATACATGGCTATGAGCCCAATTCAAGCGAAGACATCTGCCTCTAGAAGGAAGATAAGGTTAGACAATTTCAAATTATACATTTAAAAAGGATTTCTTTTCTATTCAAGCAAAGTGCTTTGATAGACTTATTACGAAGCAAGGCTTCCATTACTTGCCACAATACCATCCATTGACTTAGGATCAAGGATATGGCACACAAGTTTGGCAATAAGAGAATATAAGCTCACATTTAAGTTTTGCAATGTCCAACTGGGATGTATCCATACCAGTACACATTGCATAAGGCATGTATGATATCTTCTCTCATTGTAGAGATCCTCATTGAAGCCAAGGGCTTATCACACTATTTCTCTGTTATGCGCATGGCATGCCCGTATTGTGGACTCACTCCTTTAAAGCATGGTTTTTGCTTCCGCTATAATATTAGCAAATAGACCCATTGGTCCAAAAATCCAAATGGTGTTCCTTGTTTTTCCTTCTAAGTCCTTTCTCCTATTGAGAAAAGAAAGACTCCCTCCTATGTTTCAGCAATGGTGTGTACTCTTGCAATACATCAGCGTGAAGATGATGTGTTTTATTTCTTTGGGTAAGTGTTGAAGATGCCGAGGTTGAGGATTGCAAGATCAAATTGGTGATTTCATTAAAAAAAGAAGTGTTGTCCATTCCTAGAGTAGATAGAGAGACAAAAACTATGACTGACAAAATATCTCAAGTTTTGGGAGCGAAGGCTTGTAAGCTCGCGTTTGAAATCATTGTAGTTTATGTTTTTGGAGGGAATGTTTGTAAATTGGCGTTTCAAATCATTAGTCATACGGTTAGCTAGATTCTTGACAAGAGAACGAAGGACAAGAAAAGAATATGGCGGCTACCTAACAATGAATGTCATTTTGGATTTTTGTTGGTGCAAAAAAACATCACCTAAAATGTACTATTTAACATTTTCATTTTCTCTCTTTAAGATGACGTGGAACTTCTTACAGGGCCCAGAGTGAGTTCAAAGTTCTCCTAATGCATAGAGAATGATAGACCATCATTGATTATTATAAATTGTTATTGTAGATTTATTTTGATCATGAGACTGGTAGATAGAGCATGAGACTAATTATTTATGTAGATAGATTTTGACCATGAAATTGATAGATGGAGCATGCGACTAATAGATAGAGTATGAAACCCGCTAGATTCTCTATTGATTTTGAGCATTGCTAGTGTCTTTTGATGCTTAAATTGATTTTAACCTCTGAGATTGATAGTTGTATTTGTTGCTAATAGAAAATTATTCATGTGCAACATGGTAAAGGACACAAATGGAGCTATGTGCACTAGTTGAGTACTGAAAAGAATACATCTCGATTGAAATGCAAATCTTGTGGCCATGAGTTTAGTGGTAATGTGACTAGAATCAAAGAGCATTTGTTTTGAGTCCTTGGCAATGTTAAAAAGTATACATCACCCTCAAAAGATATTCATGTTAGATTTCCTAAGTACTCTCGCAAAGCAGAGCGTTTTATTGCAGCTAAAAAGAAAGGTGGTGCCCCTAAAGAAGTTCATATGGATGTTGGCAATGAGAAGATAGAGCGTGTGTTCATCCAAGTAAATGATAAATATTCTTCTTTGCTGACTCCTCTTGATGGGCATGCTTCTACATTAGCAGTGGTCCCTACCTCAACTAAATCTTGCAGATCATCATTCAATGGACAAATTCCACATCTGGTGCTAGATAAGCAATGGTTTTTTGAATTGCACTTTAAATGGACACAAGATTTTGTGGCGTGTCATATACCATTCAATGCTATGTGCAACACAATATTTGTAGATGCTTTGATAAGCACAACCAAAAAAGGGTTTGTGCTTCTTGACAACAACAAGATGCGCAGGGAGTATCTAGATAAACTCAAAGACAGAATGAAATCATCCTCAAGTGCATGGTGGAAGACTTTGCTCCTGCATATGGTTGCACCATAGTGTTAGATGGATGGACGAAATGTAAGAATAAGTCGCTGATCAATATGATGATTATCAACCCTAGAGGATACATGTTTATAGAAGCTATTGATAGCTCATTCAAAGAGAAGACAAGAGTCTATATAGCAAGGGTGTATGAGCATGCAATAGCAAGAGCATGTGGGCCAAAGCATGTGATTGCTAGCATCATAGATACTGCATCCAACTAAGGGCTGCAAGGAAGGCTTTCCAAGCTAAGTATCCAAAGATTACTTGGGTGCCATGTACAACTCATACTCTCAATTTTCTTCTAAAAGGATTTGGTAAAATGGCTTACGTGAAGCAAACTCTATTGGATGCAAACCATGTGGTAAAATATATCAGAGAGCATCAAATTTCTTATTCTCTTTTTTGAACTAAGTCTCCTAATAAAGCTCTACAAATATTTTGTGCAACAAGGTTTGCTACCACATACTATGTTCTTGCCACCTTGCAAAACGTAAAGCCTCCATTGATGGAAATTATAGTCAATAGACGATGGGATGCATGGCTCATCAAGTGTCCCAACCATCACGATGCAGCTGTTTGATGTGTGTATCTTATCAACTTGCCAATTTTCTAGCGGAATGTAGAGGATTGTGACTTTGGCCAAGCCATTCGTAAATCTTTTGTGAACTATAGATAAATACTTTTTTATCTTTGACTAGATTTATTGGTATATGTCAGAAGCCTTTCACAAGGTAAGAGAGCACATTGGTTTTGGTACAAAGAACAAAGCATCCATGATCAAGCGATGGGTGCAAATGATGTTGCATGGTGCATCATTTGTATTGGATCCTAAGTTCCGAATGAATCAACAATCTGCTAAAAAAGAAGTCATGACTCACTTCAAAACAGTGTGCTCCCAACTTTTGAGACAGGAGGATAGGAAAGTAGCTTTTCATTAGCGAGTTGATTATGCTAATTGAACTTGTATATTTTAGGATCCATGCATATAGATGCCATTGCAAAAAAAAGTACACCTTTATGGTGGAAAGAGTGAAAACTGGACATGGGAACTCCTTTGACACCTAGTTCAAGTTTCAATATGACACATATATGTATATGTGTGTAGCCATTTGAAAAGGCACCTAGAGATATGAGCTGCCGGATACTGGCTATGAGCCCTTTTGTACCTAAAACCTTCCTTTTGTATATGAGTGATGATATATGCTGTAAATATATTGAATGTACATTATAGTCTATATGGTGTGAGTTTATCTCTCTCTCAATCCTATTGTCCATGATGCATGAATGTAGTTACTGAAAATTCACATGTGTGGTATTTTGATAGTGGTGCTACAAAGCACATTACCTCACATCGTGAATTGTTCACATCTCTCGAGTCTGTCCCTCATGGGAATTCAATCACTTGTGCCAACAATGCCTCTTATTCGGTTCAGGGAGTTGAAAAGATTGTGCTTAGTGCTGCAAATCGCAGTTCTTTAACACTTGTTGACGCACTTTATGTACCTAGGATCAAGAAGAATCTTTTGTCTGTATCTGCACTTGCTAAACTTGGACTTGTAGTCAAATTTGTGTATGACAGATGTACAATTCATGATCTCAATTTTGGTGATGAAATTGTTGCCTCTGGCCTTTTGTGCCGTGGGCTGTATAAGCTCACTTTGTATGACAAGTGTGGACAAAATTTTGCAAATGCAGTTGTAGATTCAAGGGCTGTTTTAGATGCAAAACTGTGGCATGCACATTTTGGGCATCTGAATTTGGTCAGTTTGCTGCATTTACAGAAATCTGATATGGTTGCTTCTTTGTTGCCTCTTGAAGCACCTGTCAAACATGTTTGTGAAGGCTCTATTTTGGGTAAAATGTAGAGTTCTAAGTTTCCAAAGGATGGTTCAGTTAGGGCCACATGCAGATTGCAAGCTGCCCATGCAACCTCCGTCCTTAAGCAATTATCTGTACTTTGTGACTTCCATTGATGATTACTCCAGGCATGCATGGGTATTTTGGCTTAAAGCAAAGTCCGAATTTTTTATGTGCTTTAAACAATTTTTGGCTATGGGTGAAAATGTCTCAAAATGTACTATGGGCACCCTCCATTCCGATCGAGGGGGGGAGTATATGTCTCATGAATTTAATGCATTTCTCGCTAGTCGTGGGATAAAACACCAATATACATTGCCTTATACGCCTCAGCAAAATGGTGTAGCTGAGAGGAAAAACAGGACACTTATAGAAATGGCACGATGTATGGTTAAAAGTCAAGCTTTGCCGCATTATTTTTGGCTTGAGGCCATCATGTGTGCCACTTATGTACTTAACAGGTGTCCTATGAAAGCTTTGCAATCTATAACTCCATATGAAGCATGACATGATAGAAAGCCTTCTATTGAGCACATGCTTGTTTTTAGCTATTTGGCATATGCTTTGGTGCCACAAACACAGTGCAGAAAATTGGGTGATAAGACTGTCAAATGTATTTTTGTTGGTAATAGTGCTGAAAGCAAAGGTTACAGGTTGTATCATCCACAAACAAAGCGTATTCTGGTTTCACGGGATGTAGTGTTTGTGGAAGACTTTGTTCAACCCTTGCTGTCATTTACTAGAGACAATAGTGTAAGCTCATGAAACATTTATGACACTTTGTTGCCTCTTTTCAGTGGTGGAAGTTTGAATGTAAATTCCAATGAGGTAAATGTACATCCTATGGGGGTTTTCAAAAATATTATAGATCAGCCTGTTACTAATGCAGATGTACATGATGTACTTGATGAGGAAAGGGCTGAAAATGAGCAGGCTAGAGGTATACCAAAATGGCTGGTGCATACATTGCGTGATAGTAAATTGGATGCACCTTTGTCTAGTCGTACTCGTTCAGGCTCTCACCATGCATCTTATGCATCATATTGTTATGCTTTGGTTGTGTCTAGCTTACATGATGTTGAGGAACCTCTCTCTTTTAATCAAGCACATAATTCAAGAACTTTGATGGCCACCATGCAATCATAATATGATGTACTTATAGAAAATGACACATGGCCTCCTAGCAAAAAGCCCATTGGTACAAAGTGGGTTTACAAGTTGAAACGCAAGCCAGATGGTGAGGTCGATCGCCATAAGGCTCGACTTGTTGGAAAAGGCTATGTGCAAACAAAAAGGCATAGATTATGAAGAGACTTTTCTCCCACTTGTAATATGACTATTGTTCATTTTCATGTGCATTGGCACCTCATTTTGGTTGGGATGTACATCAATTAGACATTGTTACTGCTTTCTTAAATGGTGACATATTTGAGGAAGTTTATGTAACGCAGCCTCGTGGTGTTTTCATGAAAGGACAAGAGGACAAAGTGTGCAGATGTAAGAAGGCTTTGTATGGGTTGAAGCAATCTCCTCGTGCTTGGTATGAGATATCTGACACTCATTTGGTCAAACGAGGCTTTCATAACATTCCAACAGAAAGCACATTGTATGTAAAGCGTAAGGCTGATGTACTTCTTATTGTGGTTCTTTATGTAGATGATTTGCTGATCACTGGACCAAATGAGAGACATATTGCTGAATTTAAGGCTGATTTGAATGCTACTTTCAAGATGAAAGATTTGGGGCTGTTGCATCATTACTTAGGTATACAGTTTAAACAGTGTGATGGTGGTATTGCCTTGTGTCAAAAAGTTACTTAGAGATATTGCTATCTAAGTTTGGACTTGAGGATTGCAAACCTATTGTCACTCCCATGGAAACAGGTTTGAAATTGAGTCTTCATGACGTTGGTAATCTTGTTGATGTCACTCTTTACCAAACTGCAATTGGATGCTTAATTTATGTATGCAACACAAGGCTAGATATTCAGTTGCAGTCTCACAAGTCAGCAGATATATGCATAGCCTAGGGTCTAAGCATTTGCAGGCTGTCAAGAGGATTTTCCGCTACCTTAGTGGCACTTTACATCTTGGTTTGTTTTATCCCAAGGGGCGATTATTGCTGCCAGACTTACATGCTTTTTTGAACTCATATTGGGTTGGTTGTTTTGACACGTGAGTGTCCACAAGTGGTTTTTGTTTCATGCTTGGCAGTTCATGTATATCATGGTTGAGAAAGAAGCAACCTACTGTGGCCACTTTGAGTTGTGATACTGAGTACATGGCAATCTTCACAGCTATGGTTGAGTGTGTATGGCTCAAACGCCTTATGGCTGATTTGGGTGTTGGATAGGACACTTCCAACACTATATACATTGACAGTTAGAGCGCATTGGCACTTGCGAGAAACCCAGTTTTTCATGCTCGCACAAAGCACATTGAGGTGCATTATCACTATGTCAGGGAGAGGCTCTCAGCAGGAGAGATCAGCTTGGCTTATGTGCCAACACAAGACAACCTTGCAGATCTTTTCACAAAGGCATTGGCTCGTGAGAAGTTTGAAGCTTCCCGCAAATCTTTGGGCTTACTCCCCTTTGTGGATTGATCATGTCCTCAGGGCATGGCACTTCCCTTTACTCATGTGCCAGCTCTCATTCACTACATCACTCCAGGGGAAATTTGTTACCATACACATGTGGTAGTGATGTGTGTGAACACACTAGGACCGTCGGGGAATTTTTTCCCTCTTTAGGAGGTTTTTCCCCCCGTGCATTGTATATACGCCCATCATTCTAGGGCTATCTATCTTTCCATTTCACAATAAGTAATATACTCTCAGTTGTGTGCCTTGAGCTTCCTTCATGTTCTCCAAGCTGTGTGTGTTTTCTTGCAACCCTAACTGCAACAGATTTGGCATAGCTACAAGTCTTCAAATGCAATGAAACTTTATGCCTAGTATGATCAGAGTATCCTTAATGCTCTCATGTACTCAAATTTCATATCTAACACTCGAACAATGTCGTGCCTAAGATAAATAACCTATTTTAGGTCAAAAACTAGTTTTGGTGTGTGTATTGTGTAGAGGAAGCAAAATCAACTCGTAGAAAGCATGACTCAAAACTCACTTTCATCACAAGAAACTTATGCTAAATGGAAGATCTTTCACCTGCGAACGTGTTGGTATGCTCAAAATAGCAATGCAACATCGTACGAGAGAGGCACAAGGATTCAAAGAAACAATATACTCACGTTGAGCTTCTGTAGCAACCGCTTACTTTCATTACGCAAAAATTTAAGTTTTTAATTACAAAAGTTGGCTTTTATAACTTAGTCAAGGTTCAAAGAATGGATTCCTAGCTATTTGGGCTCAATACAAAGCTTAAAAACTGCATGCGATTACAAACTTGGAGGCCCTCAACCCTCTAGACTCATTGACAATTAATAATATACAATGTCTTTGGACTTTATGAGATTTCTCAGTAATACAAAATGGTTTAATACAATCAATTGGTTTTAAAAAAATGAGTGGCATCACTTTTGAATCTCTTTCTTTGGCTTTTTTTAGTTGAGCAACTAACATTCCCTCCTCCTTGCCTGTGTCATCCACGACACAACTACTTAAGGTGCTAAGTAGTGGTTGGACTTACTTGTCACGGTCCTTCGTGCGTGCTATTCAAGGCCTTGTTGGTATTTGAGACGGAGTTCTTTATCTTTAGTAGAAACAAATTGCACGGTTAATTTATTTGTTTTCTCAAGTGCAGAGTAACTGAAAAATCTCGCTCGTAGATTGGTGATGGTAGGGCCAAAGATCTTTGACCGATAAGTGAAGAAGCTCGGTGTAGAATGCTTCTTCAAATGTCTACATATAGTAGGATGGTAGAAAAAATTCCCTAGCATAGAATCCATGGAGCACTTCTTCCGAGGGCTGGCCAAATAAATTATAGCATAAGACCAGCTTGCACCTTTAAGAAAGGACATCCATGCTACATCTGTTTTCTCTGCATGATGAAAAGCCTGCAAACAGGTTAGGAGAATTTTTCAATCTTTACCAACATGATGCATGATAAATCTGGAATTCCTCAAAATAGTTGAATAGTCAAGGATAATGTTTCCACCATGTATGCTTCCATGGGTTGGTTATTCAAGGGTGGCGGAAACCTGGGGTAGTTGATCCATGTAGGCCGTTTTGTTGGAGGAGAGAATGTTGCTGCCAACTTCTGACTCTTGGTACTAGGCACTGCATAGGATCTTGTTTGATATGAGTTAGCACATTTGTATACAAAATAAGATACATGGGGTGCTTTTTAGCTAGATCTACCGCCATTTGGGATGTGCCAGTGTTGGATTGTCTTGGAAATCCTTGATTACTCTCTCTTTGAATTGGAGTAATTCAAACTTTATGAGGGAAAAGGATAGAGATTCCTTATGCCATGCCTCATTGATATCGGATGGTGTGAGGAGGTTGACATTGACGGAGTGTAGTATCCGCTCTTCCTAGTGCATGGATTCCTTCCAGATGGTCTCGGTCTCCTCTTTCACCTGCTTCTTTAATACCACTTCTTTCTCAACTGTTAAGCTTTTTGATTGAGTAGAGGGTCCAGCTTCATCATGAGAAATATCTATTTTGGAAGAATGACCTCTTCTGCGGTAGGTGCAGGGTGTCTTTATCTTGAATTGTGGAGTCTAATTATTCTTCCCCTGGTGTGGTGGCATGTGCCGTGGCAGCTGCTTGAGCTTTGCTCAATTCCTCTTTAAGTTGGTCAATTTACTTTTGATATCTCTCCTCCCATTGCATAAATTCGATGGAGAGTTCTCTTCTCTGTATTTGCTCAAGCTCTGCTCCATCTCAAGGTCTTTAACCTTTGTTCCACTGCTTTATATTTTTTATCAATACCCTATAGTGTGGCTACTATAGGTTTGTCCTTGAGCTGGTTTAACAATGTATTTTGCTTGTGGCATCTAGCTTCTGACTGTGCCACCTGATTATTTGCAATGTTGAGCTGAATTTGTAGCCGGCTGATTGTGGAAGCAGACTATTGTAGGGCCAAGGTGGCTGCTATGACTTGTTGCTCTTGCTGCCAATTCCTTGTATGGAGAGCTTTGAAATCCTCTGCTGACTTTGTAGATAGTTCAGTCAGTTCCTTGTCTTTGAATTCCATGGATTCTTTGTACAATTCAACATAAACGTTGGCCATGTTGAGCCGTTCATCTAAGAGCCACAATCGCTTATACAAACTATGGACATGTTGGTGGCGAGCATAGATCTCATCTTTCATTTTGTCCACCACATCATGTGCATACTTGGCATATTTATCTGTGTCCTCCAGAATCTCTAACCTTCTTGTGTTGCTCGCTTCATGTTGATCCATTGATGTTTCATGAGCTTCGGTTGTGATTGGCTCATCTAGCTCATCGGCTTGAGTACTCGGTGTCTCTATTGGGATGGCTGGTTCATCTACTTGCTCATTTACAGTTTCTTTGGGTGGTTCTGATCCTGGTTCAATATTGCTAGCAATGGAAGTGGTCTCTTCTGATTGTGGTGGTGTTATGTCCTACGGTTGTGGTGGTCCACTTGGAGAAGAGAAGCGTGGAACCTTTTTAGTAGGGCTTCTTTAGGTGAGACCTCTCTAGGTGGTGTATTGTCTTTTTCTTGTTCCTTGGCCTACTCTCCTTGACGTTCTTGTTGGTGATAGAGATCTTCTAAGCCGGCCCAAGGATCATCCTTCATATCGAACATGGGGTGTTTGGTTAAAATTTTGATCCTTCTTGGACATCGTTTCCATTCTCGAGGGGTGCACTGTGTAATCATGTTAATGTATAACGTGAGTTCAAAAGGAGGGGTTTTAAAATGCAAAAATTTCAGGCAGGGTTTTAATATTCAATTTTGGAAAAATTTCCTAAAATAAGGGGTCATTTCATTAATTCAGACATGTATGATACCCCGCGAATGCATGTTATATAAGGGGTACTAAACAATGAACCCCCGAGTTTCCATTTCTCCTCAAAATCCTTTTTGAGTCCTCACTCTAGCTCAAAATCCGCCTTCTCTCTGTTGGGGTGTAGTCCAGGTGGCCGTGGGAAACCACCCTTGTACACTTAATTTCCCCTATTCAATATAGGGAGAGAAAGAGGAAGAGTTGACTACTCCTTCTCTTTCTTCTCCACTAACCCACACAGTGGCTGCCTGTGCATCTCTTCCCGTCCCCATTTCTCTTCTTCTCCTCTCTTGCACACACTCCGTACGCGCTACACGTGCTCATCAATTGGTATCAGAGCTATGGTAGCGATTGGTGCGTGCGATGGTTTCTCGGCGATCGACACGGAAGCGACGGAGCTCGCCGGCTATGGCGGAGCTCGGAGCTCGAACCTGAGCTCGGAAGTGGGAGATCTGAAGCGGATCGACAAGATCTTGGACTCCGGCATGCGCAGCCCCTCTCAAGGGGAGGGAGATCTTAGAGATTCTAAGGAATCAAAGCAAGCAAGGAAGTGTCTAGGAAGCTCTGCAGACAGACAGTCTTGTGAGCAAGAATTGCAAGCTTTGGAAGCTCGAGAGCAAAGCAGTAGGACTCAGCAAGAGAAGGGGATTTGAGGGAATTCGAGCACCAGAGCATTGCTTGAGGTGCAAAACATTGCATCGAATTCAGCTTGGTATAATCAGGCTATCATAAGCCGTGCGCAAAACAAAAGCCCAACACTAGCTCAAATCGAAGGCTTGAAGGGCATTCAGCAAGTGAATCGAGGCAGCTCGGAGGTCTACTCATGTAGCATTCAAAGGCTTGAAGCCTTGACAGCTAGAGCATTCAAGGGGGAAGCATCGGGCAGGGCCACCATAGCAAGTTATGTAGGAGCCGTTTTTTGTTTTCAAGAAATTGAAGCCATTGGTAGGCAAAACACACACACACACACTGTGTGTAGAGAGCTATTGAAGGAAGTCAAATCGGGCAAGACGCGAAGCCGAACAGTAGGCAATTGTGGGATTGCAGTAGCAATTGGGGAGCCACAACAAGGTTGAAAGGGGTCGACCAAGCTGCAATAGGTGCAAAAATTGAAGCAATAGTTGCATTGGCAGAATCGGGCAGCAGGTGAATTTGCAAATTTGTGAATCGAGTGCCTGAAATCGAATTGCAAGAGTAGCGCGAGCAAAAGTGCTTCGTCATCTCACATCACACACACACACACACACAGTATGTACTGTGGGCCAAGAGTGGTTGGACGGGAGGAGCCGACAGAGGGCAGCAGAGCTCAGCTCGATAGCTTGAGCTGGGGTGGAATTCGAGAATTGGCAAGCTTGTGGTGTGTTACACACACACACAGTGCATACACACTCCCCTGCGTGTGTATACAAGCAGCGCTACACCCACACACACACACACACACTCACTATGTGAGCTTACTCGTCAGCGCTGGCACAGAGTCAGCAATAAGCAATAAAAATCGGTTTTTTTTTTTTCCTTTGAGCCATAAAACCTTTTGTGTGCAAGGGTTCATTCACACAGAAAGCCCTCGACAAAACCCATTTTGATGCTCCGACCCCCGACTCCTCTCCTCAAGCTCGTGAAAAGGAAGATCTCAAAAATTTGCAGCTTGTGAGATTGAGAGAGAGAGAGAGAGAGAGAGAGAGAGAGAGAGAGAGAGAGAGAGAGAGAGAGCTTGAGATAGAGCGGACACATTGTGTTCATCTACAGGCGGCGACTCAGCTCGGACATCACCCGACATCGGCCCATTTCCTCAGCATTTCTCGGCACCAGAGACTCTCGCCCGGTGGCGGGAGGCGACATCGACATCAGTTTTTGACACTGATTTGACGATTTCCTAGCATTTCTCCTCCACGGCTTCGAGCACCGGCTATTGGTATCATTTTATGACACTATTTCTAGCGCATCGGCTCGGCATTACTTACTCATTGCGGCGGATCTCTGACATCCGACCCAAACACCGGGCGTTTTCCCACACGAGCGCATTCCCGCGATTGACGACCGTGCTTGCAACATGCACGGGTGAGGTACCTCTATCATAGAGGAGTGATACCCGGCATCGGCACCGAGCGCAGCGATTGCCCTATACGACACAATTTACGGATACGACACCTTTGGTGGCTATTCGACTAGCATATTTCTGCCCGGCGGCAGAAATCGGCACACAGCGACACCGACACGCAGGTTACAGGTTACAGGGGGTTTTTCAGCCCATTCACTCACAGATTCTTCAGTTTACCAAACACAGCGCTTTCACGGGTGATTTGGCAGTCATTTTGACAACAGATTCTCTGCGGAGACATGCGTTGATAGATGCATTTTGTTGTGAGCACACATAGTGCTACTAAGCTCTTTTGAGAGCAGATATCCCCGCAGAGATCACTTTCAATGCATCTAGCACTTCTTGGCGCCTGTTTGAGAGCGATTTTACTCATGTACGTTGAGTTGCGGACACTGCCCACTGTACTACGTGTGGAGCCATTTTTGGCTATTTTGGCAGTTTTTCCCGGCCGTTTCTGAGACTCGGACCGGAAGAGCCCTTTCTGAGACTGTGGCTAGTCCATTTGTGTCTACATTAGCCTTTTGGAGGGTCGATAGCATGAGTTTTTCTTTGAGCTGTGGTGTGCTTGAATGTTGAGACACTTTCGGTGATACAGGTAGCTGGAGTTCCCCTTTATGGTACCCTGTCCATAGGATATGTATCTGGACGGTTATTTATGCTTTTGACGTCGAGTTGGCACTCACATAGCAGTGGTTTTGTGCAGCAGATGCCCAGTTAGTGCAGTTAGCACATTTATATACATTTTGAGTTGAGTTTTGACTCCTCATACAAAGGAGACTCTGCCGGATTTACTTCCTGCGAGTCGTGCCTTCCATAGTTAGCACTCTTGAGTCTATTTCGGTTGAGATTTTACTCCCGACACAAAGGTTACTCTGCCCAAATTTCTACAGCGTCTCGCCATAGTTTGGCACCTCTCAAACCCTCTTATGAGCGATGGCTTCTTCTTCAGAAAAGGAGGAGTATTTCATTCGGAAGTTCGATGGCAACAACTTCACTATATGGAAAGAGCGCACAGAGGATGATGATTATACACAAGCTCAATGGGAGCTTTTGGATGCAAAAGCCATGGCTACGATACATCTACACCTAGCCGAGTCAGTCTTCTTCACTATCATAGGGAAGAAAACAACCAAGGAACTTTGGGATAGCTTATGTTCAACATGGGAGAGCAAAAGTGCATCCAACAAAGTTTTTCTCATGAAAAAGCTTATGAAGCTCAACATGAAAGAAGGTAGCACAGTTTCCAGTCATTTAAATGAGTTCAACTCCTTGTTCAGTCAGCTGACCTCTTACAGCTTTAAGGAGTTTGATGATGAACTCAAGTCTATCTTCTTGTTATGCTCTCTACCCAGTTCATGGGATATCTTTTGCACAACCATTAGCAATTCAGCTCCGAATGGCAAGTTAGAGTTCAATGCTGTCACAGATGCGTTGCTCACTGAAGAGATTCGTCATAAATCTCTCGATAATGCTAGTCATGGAGATGCATATATGGCTAGCAGTTCAACAAAACCAAGAGGCCATGACAGTAACAAATACAAAAGCAAAAGTAGAGAGCAAAATCGTCGTAGTCCTCGCAGACACAGGAACAAAAGTAGAGACCGCAATGCCAACAAGGTCGAGTGTTACTATTGCCACAAGAAGGGTCATTACAAAAAGGATTGTCGCAGTTTCCTAAGAGATCAGAAAAACATGCAAAAGGATAATTCTGGCAAAGGCAAAAGTACAGTAAAAATTGAGGAGCTCAACATTGTCGAGTCTCCCATGCCTACCACTGTAGTAGAGGATGCTCCTCCTCCAGTGATGCTCATTATGCCCACAAAGATTCATCCCGAGGTGACAACAGATGCCTCAGATGTTCTCATTTTCACTTCAGATCTCACTCTAGATGCTTTGGTTGCACAGGATGAGGGTTATGCACAAAATTGGATCCTTGATTCTGGTGCAAGTTTTCATGTCACACCACATAGAGAGTGGTTTTCCTCTTATGCATCCATGCATGGAATAGTCAAGCTTGGTGATTCCTATGAGCTTGACATTATTGGCATTGGTGACGTGAAACTTCAGATGCATAATGGCACTACTTTTGTGCTGCAGAATGTCAGACATGTGCCCAAGCTTACGAAAAGCTTACTTTCTATAGGGCAATTGGATGATCTTGTCTACACTACAGTTTTTGGTAATCGTTCTTGGATGATCCGCAAGAACAACCTTATCATGATGAAAGGCAATAAAAACGGATCCCTGTACTCTTTGTTTGTTTCGAGTGTCGACGAACACTCTATCTATGTTGTCGAGCTGCCGTCTCCTGAATTGTGGCATAGCCGGCTAGGGCATATTAGCCAAAAGGGAATGAAAACACTTCAACGTTTTGGCTACTTACCTGTGTTAGATTACACAGACTTTCCATTTGTGG